>NC_081564.1:46391466-46479556 GCF_022355385.1 Mustela nigripes | reverse complement strand
ATATATATATATATATATATCACATCTTCTTTAGCCATTCATCTGTTGATGGACATCTAGGCTCTTCCCATAGCTTGGCTGTCGTGGACATTGCTGCTATAAACATTCGGGTGCACATGCTTATTCAGATCACTACATTTGTATCTTTAGGGTAGATACCCAGTATGCAATTGCTGTGTGGTAGGGTAGCTCTATTTTCAACTTTTTAAGGAACCTCCATACTGTGGCTGCACCCCTTACATGCCCACTAACAATGTAGAATTCCCCTTTCTCCGCATCCTCACCAACACCTGTCATTTCCTGACTTACTAATTTTAGCCATTCTGACTATGTGAGGTGGTGTCTCACTGTGATTTTGATTTGTATCTCCCTGATGCTGAGTGATGTTGGGCACTTTTTCATGTGTCTGTTGGCCATTTGGATGTCTTCTTTGCAGAAACGTCTATTCATGTCTTCTGTCCATTTATTGATTGGATTATTTCTTCTTTGGGTGTTGAGTTCGATAAGTTCTTTATAGATTTTGGACACTAGCCCTTTATCTGATATGTCATTTGCAAATATCTTCTCCCATTCTGTCAGTTGTCTTTTGATTTTGTTGACTGTGTCCTTTGCTGTACGAAAGCTTTTGATCTTGATGAAGTCCCAATAGTTCATTTTTGCCCTTGTTTCCTTTGCCTTTGGCTATGTTTTTAGGAAGAAGTTGCTGCAGCTGAGGACAAAGAGGTTGCTGCCTGTGTTCTCCTCAAGGATTTTTAGGATTCTTGTCTCACATTGAGGTCTTTCATCCATTGTGAGTCTATTTTTGTGTGTGGTGTAAGGAAATGGTCGAGTTTCATGCTTCTGCCTGTGGCTGTCCAATTTTCCCAACACCATTTGTTGAAGGGACTGTCTTTTTCCATTGGATATTCTTTCCTGCTTTGTCAAAGATTAGTTGACTATAGAGTTGAGGGTCCATTTCTGGGCTCTTTATTCTGTCCCATTGATCTATGTGTCTGTTTTTGTGCCAGTACCATACTTTCTTGATGATTACAGCTTTGTGATCATCAAGCTGATGATTCCAGCTTGAAGTCTGGAATAGTGATGCCTCCAACTTTGGATTTCTTTTTCAACATTCCTCTGGCTATTGGGGGTCTTTTCTGGTTCCATATAAATTTTAGAATTATTTGTTCCATTTCTTTGAAAAAAAGGGATGATATTTTGATAGGGATTGCATTAAATATGTAGATTGTTTTAGGTAGCATGGACATTTTCACAATATTTATTCTTCCAATCCATGAGCATGGAACATTTTTCCATTTCTTTGTGTCTTCCTCAATTTCTGTCATGAGTACTCTATAGTTCTGAGTACAGATTCTTTGCCTCTTTGGTTAAATTTACTCCTAAGAGTAATCTTGTGTTTTTGAGTGCAATTATAAATGGGATCAACTCCTTAATTTCTTTTTCTTCTCTCTTGTTGGTGTATAGAAATGCAACTGATTTCTGTGCATTGATTTTATACTCTGACACTTTACTGAATTCCTGTATGAGTACTAGCAGTTTTGGAGTGGAGTCTTTGGTTTTCCGCATAAACTACTATATTATCTGCAAAGAGTGAGAGTTTAACTTCTTTGCTGATTGCATTTTATTTCTTTTTGTTGTCTGATTGCTGAGACTAGAACTTCTAGTACTGTGTTGAATAGCAGTGGTGGTAGTGGACAGCCCTGCTGTGTTCCTGATCTTAGCAGAAAAGCTCTCAGTTTCCCCCCATTGAGAATGATATTTGCTGTAGTATTTTCATAAATGGTTTTGATGATACTGAGGAATGTACCCTCTATCCCTATGCTGTGAAGAGTTTTGATCAAGAAAGGATACTATGCTTTTTCAAATGCTTTTTCAGCATCTATTGAGAGTATCATATGGTTCTTTTTCTTTCTTTTATTAATGTATCACATTGATTGATTTGCAGATGTTGAACCAACCCTGCGCCCTGGAATAAATTCCACTTGGTTGTGGTGAATAATCATTTTAATGTCCTGTTGGATCCTATTGGCTAGTATTTTGGTGAGAATTTTCACATCTGTGTTCATCAAGGATATTGGTCTGTAATTCTCTTTTTTGATGGGATCCTTGTCTGGTTTTGGAATCAAGGTGATGCTTGCCCCATAAAATGAGTTTGGAACTTTTCCTTCCATTTCTATTTTTTGGAACAGTTTCAGGTGAGTAGGTATTAATTCTTCTTTAAATGTTTGGTAGAATTCCCCTGGGAAGCCATCTGGCCCTGGGCTCTTGTTTGGAGATTTTTGATGACTGTTTCAATCTCCTTTCTGGCTAGGGTCCTATTCAGGTTTTCTATTTCTTCCTGGTTCAGCTGTGGTAGTTTATACATCTCTAGAAATGCCTCCATTTCTTCCAGATTGTCACATTTGCTGGCATGTAGTTGCTCATGATATGTTCTTATAATTGTTTGTATTTCTTTGGTGTTGGTTGTAATCTCTCCTCTTTCATTCATGATTGTATTAATTTGGGTCCTTTCTCTTTTCTTTTTGATAAGTCTGGCCAGGGGTTTATCAATCTTATTAATTCTTCCAAAGAACCAGCTCCTAGTTTTGTTGATTTGTTCTACTGTTCTTTTGGTTTGTATTTCATTGATTTCTGCTCTGATCTTTAAGATTTCTCTTCTCCTGCTGGGTTTAGGCTTTCTTTCTTGTTCTTTCTCCAGATCCTTTAGGTGTAGGGTTAGGTTGTGTATTTGAGACCTTTCTTGTTTCTTGAGAAAGGCTTGTATCACTATATATTTTCCTCTCAGGATTGCTTTTGGTGTGTCCCACAGATTTCGAGCCATTGTGCTTTCATTATCATTTGTTTCCATGAATTTTTTCAATTCTTCATTAATTTCCTGGTTGACCCATTTGTTCTTTAGATGGATGCTCTTTAGACTCCATGTATTTGTGATCTTTCCAAATTTCCTCTTGTGATTTTTAGCTTCAGAGCATTGTGGTCTGAAAATATGCAGGGAATGATCCCAGTCTTTTGGTACTGGTTGAGAGTTGATTTGTGACCCAGGATGTGATCTATTCTGGAGAATGTTCCACGTGCACTAGAGAAGAAGGTGTATTCTGTTGCTTTGGGATGGAATGTTCTGAATATATCTGTGATGTCCCTCTGGTCCAATGTGTCATTTAAGGTCTGTATTTCCTTGTTGATCTTTTTCTTGGATGATCTGTCCATTTCAGTGAGGCGAGTGTTATGTTCCCCTACTATTATTGTATTGTTATCGATGTGTTTCTTTGATTTTGTTATTAATTGGTTTATATAATTGGCTGCTCCTATGTTAGGGGCATAGATATTTAAAATTGTTAGATCTTCTGGTTGGACAGACCCTTTGAGTATGATATAGTGTCCTTCCTCATCTGTTAGTATAGTCTTTGGCTTGAGATCTAATTGGTCTGATATAAGGACTGCCACCCCAGCTTTCTTTGTTGTCCATTAGCATGGTAAATTGTTTTCTACCCCCTCACTTTAAATGTGGGGGTGTCTTTGGGTCTAAAACGAGTTTCTTGTAGACAGCATATTGATGGGTTTTGTGTTTTTATCTATTCTGATACCCTGTGTCTTTTGATTGGGGCATTTAGCTCATTTACATTGAGGGAACTATTGAAAGAGCTGAAGTTAGTGCCATTGTATTGCCTGTAAGGTGACTGTTACTGTATCTTGTCTATGTTCCTTTCTGGTCTGTTACGTTTAGGTTATCTCTTTGCTTAGAGGACCCCTTTCAATACTTCCTTTAGAGCTTGTTTGGTGTTTGCAAATTCTTTTAGTTTTTGTTTGTCCTGGAAGCTTTTTATCTCTCCTTCTCTTTTCAGTGACAGCCTATCTGGATATAGTATTCTTGGCTGCATGTTTTTCTCATTTAGTGCTCTGAATATATCATGCCAATTCTTTCTGGCCTGCCACGTCCCTTGTGGATAAGTCTGCTGCCAGTCTAATAATTCTACCATTGTATGTTACAGACCTGTTGTCCTGATCTGCTTTGGGGATTTTCTATTTGTTGCTAAGACTTCTAAGTTTTACTATTAGATGATGGGGTGTTGA
The DNA here is from genome assembly GCF_022355385.1 of Mustela nigripes. Taxonomy (NCBI): domain Eukaryota; kingdom Metazoa; phylum Chordata; class Mammalia; order Carnivora; family Mustelidae; genus Mustela; species Mustela nigripes. The sequence goes on along the minus strand of NC_081564.1, from coordinate 46,475,485 downwards.
CATGTTTTTATTGATTTTGAGGGGGGTTCTCTGTGCCTCCTAGATTTTGATGCTTGTTCCCTTCCCCAAATTAGGGAAATTCTCTGCTTTAATTTGCTCCAGCATACCTTCTGCCCCATTCTCTCTTTCTTCTTCTTCTTGGATCCCAATTATCCTAATACTGTTTCATGTTATGGTATCACTTATCTCTCGAATTCTTCCCTCATGGTCCAGTAGTTGTTTATCTCTCTTTTTCTCAGCTTCTTTATTCTCCATCATTTGGTCTTTTGTATCACTAATTCTCTCTTCTGCCTCATTTATCCTAGTAGAAAGAACCTCCATTTTTTATTGCACCTCATTAATAGCTTTTGATTTCAACTTGGTTAGATTTTAGTTCTTTTATTTCTCCAGAAAGAGATTCTGTAGTATCTTCTATGGTTTTTTCAAACCCAGCTAGCATCTTTATATATAATCGTCATTCTGAACTCTAGTTCTGATATCTTGTCCATATTGATTAGGTCTCTAGCTATTGGTACTGCCTCTTGTTCTTTTTTTTTTTTTTTTTTTTGAGGTCAGTTTTTCTGCCTTGTCATTTTATTCAGAATGGAATAGATGAATGAGAGAACAAAATACTAAAAGGGTAGCAACGACCCCAGAAAAATATACATGAACCGAATCAGAAGGGACATGTACCCAGTGGGAGAAGAAAGGAAAAAAAAAAGAAAAAATTTATATATTAACACACATATATTAATATATGAATAGACTGGTGAATAGAATAGAGCCACATGATTGATTTTGGTTGTATTTTGGTCTGTTAGAAGAAACTGCCTCCCAAAATTTTAAAGAAAGAAAAACCTACATATATACAAAAATAAGGGTAAACACGATGGAGAAATGGAATATGACTATCTAGTTGAAAATAAAAAAGATTTTTAAAAAGAAATTGATAAGATAAGAAGTAGGTTGGGGGTGGGAAGAGAGAGCATATGATCAGGCTGGAGACTAGAACAAAGCCATACACTAGATTTAGGTTATATTTTGATCTGTTAGAAGAAACTATATCCCAAAATTTTAAAGAAAGAAAAACTTATATGTATACAAAAAATAAGTTTAAATACAATGAAGGGACAGAATATGACTTGTATGAAAATTTAAAATGATATTTAAAAAGGTATTGATAAGGTAAGATAGTTTTAAAAAGCTAAAATAGAAAAAAAAAGCTAAAATAAGATAGAAAAATTTTAAAAAATAGAATAAGAAAAAAATAAAATTAAGAAAATTTAACTTTGAAAGACTAAAGAATCATGGGGAAAAAAGCCATGAATTCTGTGTGCTATGTTCCCCTAGCTCTGGAGTTCCACAGTTTTTGTGGCTTAGTGAACTTTTTCTTGGCTGAATGATCTTCTGGGGGAGGAGTCTGTTGCCCTGATTCTCAAATGTTTTTGCCCAAGGCGGAATTATACTGCTCTTGCCAGGAGCCAGGCTAAGTAATCTGCTTGCGTTTGCTCTTTGGAGCTTTTCTTCTCTGAATGCTTTCCATAGAGCTCTGGAGGATGGGAATGAAGATGACAGCCTCCCACTCTCCAGCCCATAGGGGTGGAGAGCTTGGGGTCCCACTCCTCAGTGTGCCCTCTGAAAAAAGCAGTCAATCCTTCCCCTCTCCCTGGTCTCTGGCCATGCTCTGTGCTCACCCAGCCTGTGACTGAGCATTTCTATCTCTGGCGCATGGCCTTGTCTGGAATCTCCCAACCCAGCCGATTCCTGCAGTGTACTGAGTCTCCCCAGATCTGCCACTTTTAGGGTCCCTGCTCAAAGAGCAGTGGTCCATCTGTGCCTTGTATCACAGTTATGGCAACCCTGAGCTGCAAGTTCCCTCCCTGGCTCCGTCTCTGCAGCCAGCTTCCATGCTCCCAATACGTGGGAGCTCTGCCACACTCAGGCACCCCTGGTCTTCCTGTGACTCCTGAGGATCCTGAGACCACACTGTCCCTGTGAAAGCTCCACCCCCCACTTAGCCTCTTGGAGTGACATCCCTCAGTGGAGCAGATGTCTAAAATTCTGATTTTGTGCTCTGCTGCTCTATTGCTTTCTGGGAGCTGGCCTCTGCCCCCCATGGTGTCTCTTCCCGAGTATCGTCTTGGTTTCATACTTCTTGGCACCTCCTACCTTCCAGAAAGTGGTTTATTTTCTGTTCCTAGTATTGCTTTTCTTCTCTTCAATCTCCTATTGAATCTGTAGGTGTTCAGAGTGGTTGGATAACTACCTAGCTGAATTCCTGGGGCCTAACGAAATTTAGATCTCTTACTCCTCTGCCATCTTGCTCCTCCCACCCCCAAAAGATTCAGTCTCAAGAAACAAACTGAGGGTTGCTGGAGGAAAGAGTGGGTAGGAGGGATGAGGTGGATGGCTGATGGACATTGGGCAAGGTATGTGCTATGGTGAGTGCTGTGAATTGTGTAAGACTAATAAATCACAGACCTGTACCCCTGAAACAAATAATACATTATATGTTAAAAAAAAAAAGTGGTAACCTATATGAGGTCAGTTCATGTTTGTGCTCTGTAGAGCAAGGTGTTGCTTATCAGTTCACCTAATTGTACTCTGCTGAAAACTCAGAATATATCTTTTCCATACTTAATCTGAGTGGGCAAACACTTGTGTAACAGAAAACAGTTATCATTGTTAAAAAGAAAAGCGTTAGAGTTTCAAATTAGATTTATTAGCATGATGACCCATTTATGGAAAACATTTAATTTATTTGTTCATTCATTCATTTACTCATGCAACAAACACTACTATTTACCATGTGCTAGCAACTGTGTGAGACAGTGTATGAAATGGGCCTTGTTCCTACCCTCAGGGAATTTGCAGTTTAGCAGATACAAGTATTAGCTTTGACTACATGAATTTTCTTTTATTTAACTGTTGCTGACTTACAAAAGCAGTTTCATGTGTTTCAACCTAATACAAAGAAAGTGTGTTATAGGAACACATAGAAAAAAACCTAATATAGTTTCGGGATCAGACACTGGCTCCTTGAGGAAATGATATTTGAGTCAGTAGCAGTAGGATGAGTGGGAGTAAGTTAGATGAGGCAGGAAATGTCCCAGTAGTGGCAATAGGAAATAAGTGTGAGCCTGACTGTGTTAGGGAATGCCTGCATAGAGCCCAAAAAGGAAGAGGAAGGGAAACAGTGTGCATAGGTGGGCAGGGCTAGATGGTGGGTGGGGCATTCATGTCATGTTGTTCAAACTACATTTAAAAACCAGAGAGCAATTTGAAAGAGAAAAGCAAATGGAACAGATCTGCACTGTTAGAAATCACTTTTACTGCAATATAGAAAGGCACTAGAGGTGGGAAGTCTGGAGGGGGAATGAATGACTGGTTAAGAGATTGGGAGATGGTGTTAGCTTCATCAAGATTGGTCATAGTGAAGATTGAGAGAAAAGGACATCTGGGATTTAGAACTGACAGGACTTGGCAACCTAGCAGACACAGAGAGTAAAAGACTATGGGGTCAAGAAAGAAACACTGGTTTTTGACTTCATGGTAATGCCATTTTTGGAGGCAGGGAACACCAAAAGAAGAGTTGACTGGGCTGTTGTTGAGATGTTGAGATATCCAACAGAGATTTTAACATAATTCAACTTTATTTAATACTTGGGGGTTCTTGGGAGACATTTAAGTAGAGAAGTCCAATAGCAGTCAGTTACATAGGTTGGGAGTTCAGGTAAAAAGTGAGATCTGGACAAGAGGTAAAGATTTAAGAATCATTTATAACTGGGAGAGGTGTCTGGGAGAGCAAATCAGGTTTCCCAGAGGGCATATACTGTGAGAAGAGAAGGAAGAGGTGGAGGAAAAATAGTCTATAATGGGGGCCAGACCTGGGCAGGAGGGACATTTGGAAACCAGTGTAGGGCCAAGGCTGGATATTTGGTGTCAGAAAACAGAAGAAATTCAGTGGTTTGAAAAGTAATGAATGGTCATTCATTTCTAAAGCTGCTCAGAGGTTGAGAAAACAAGAACTGATATTAATTGTAAAAATTTAATAACAGAATCAGGTAATGAAATTTGTGACCAACTCAGAGAAAAAGAAATTGATTAGATAGAGCCCAATTCTGATTAGAGGTCAACAAAAACATTATGGTAGATTTAATTTTTTCAAGTTTAGGATTTTACTTTCCATTTGGTCTTAACTAACCCTTAAGTACTGAGTCATGTAATTTGCTGAGTGACAATGAATAATGTAATGAGAAATCAATCACTGTATAAATTTGGATTCAAATCAATGTCATCTTCAGTTTGGTAGGTCATATGATGACCATGTGATGTCTGATTTGTCTGGGACAGTTCCTTCATGTCTGTTATCTCATTGTACTTATTACTCAAGAATGTCCCAGTTTGGGCAATAAATGAAATCGCTTTCTAAGCCATAGACACAGTGCTTCTATGTCTTTGCAAAATTCAACTTTCTCTGCTCAGGTGGGAAGGCGTTCAATTCACATAAATCTGATGGTGTTACGTGCTCCATGGCTAATTATAAGAAAATCATAGGAGACACATTTATGGATTTTTTTTATGAAAACACAGTCATAAGCAATGTATAAAGGAAAAGACTATTGGAACAAATAATGTTCAATCAGGAATAATCCATATTTATTGAATACCTCTTATGGGTTAGGTACCATATTCAGATCCTCAAGTCTCTTGCTCATACTACCACTTATTTTTTAGTACCTCAATTCTGTCTTTAATACCTTTTCTGATTTTTATTGATCTGTAGGATATTTAGATTTTCTTTCCTTTCTCCTTTAATTATTAGAAACAGAACCTTATTGTGTATGTACAAGAATATTCTACTTAGATTATACTTATGCTACCTAGCAGAAGACAAATTGGTGTCTGGTTTATGATACATCATAAACAAAGATGTTTACATCTGTAAAATCTGGAAAGGAGAGAGCTTCTAGAATAGAGGAAGGGAAATTCCCCTCAAGAAGTGGTTATAGTATTCTTCCTTGCAACATGTTGGGAGCAATGAGTGGACCAATAAGATGGGTGGGAGATATGGGGAGAAGCTAGTAGGAGTGCAGTAAAGTAAAGGCAGATCTGTGTCTCCCCAAAGCCTTCCCTCCTCTGTCTGCCTAGCCACAGCTGGAGATCAGAAGGCACAGAAAGAATATTGAAAATCAAAGACCTTTCAGTCTGGGAAGGAGATAAAAGCTTTAATAACAGCCATGTGCCAAACAAAGGAAGGACTTCACAGGAATTTGGTCTAGAACCAAGGCAAAGACAAACAATAAAAAGGTTGAAGAATGGAGCTGGCAGGAGCAAGTCCAATGGTCCCTGGCCAACTGCATGGAGGAATAGCACAAGACTTTGTCCAGACCTTGGAGACGAAGGGCACAGGTTTCAGGCCTTCAGAATCTTGCCCCATTAGTAAAATGATATGAGCATGCTTTGCTGCTTTATGTGTATTTATTTGTTTGTAAGTTATACATCTTTACCATAGTGATGATACAGCATATAAAAAATAAACACAAATACAGACTTTTAAAAAAGAGACAAACTAAATGTAAAAAGAAGTTCTAATGTTTTTCTGTTAGTATTGTCTGAGAGACCAGCCAGTATCTTGGGAGGGGCAGAGAGATAAGATCAGAAGAAGGGCCAGAAAACTGCCCTGGGCAGTCCTCGGGAATTTTCAGGAGAATCCCTGTTGGGGGTGGTCCTTGAAAAGGGAATGGCAATTTCTGTTTTCAGTTCCTGCTGATTTCTTGCGGGCTAGCTGGCTGATCTTAATATGCTCTTTCCAGTTGAATCTTTAGGAGCTATCATGGGTGGGGTTAATTAATGGGGAGGCTGACACCGTAAGCAATGTATATTGGCATAAGCTTGGAAGGGAGAGATTTGGCGTGAGTGTGCTCAGGACAAGGCACAGACCAGAAAAAAACAGAAAACAATCTAATCGTGCCTGTGTTCTTTTTTTTTTTTTTTTTTTTTTTTTTTTTAAGACTTCATTTATTTGACAGAAATCACAAGTAGGTAGAGAGGCAGGCAGAGAGAGGGGGGGGAAACAGGCTCTTTGCCAAGCAGAGAGCTCAATGCAGGGCTCGATCCCAGGACCCTGGGATCACAACCTGAGAAGAAGGCAGAGGATTTAACCCACTGAGCCACCCAGGCGCCCCTGGTGCCTCTGTTCTGATGACAAAGTGTGTCATGAAGTAGCAAGGACTTTTCCTCTTTTCCTTTTGGAGTAGGTGATAAGAAGAATGGGGTGCTCATGTTCCATTTCTCCTTCTAGAAGATTATTAAAGAGAAAGGACTCTATTAGAGTCTGTTGAACAGGCAAATAATAACCTTTGTAACTGGCATTGATTGGTGTCTTAGATCCAGTCTGTGCCATCTTATAAACAGAGATGGTAGGATGACCACACAGAAGTTTTCCTCTACAAGAGTTTAAGTAGGTCGGAAGCTGTGTCAATCTAAGTCTAACGCCTTGTGAGGTATCTTTCCAACTGGAAAGAATTTTTCTAGGAGTACTCTTCTAACCAACTTGACTTTCTTCCTTATTAGGTTTTGAATCTCAAACGTACATAAGAGAAAATTTGCCCAAATTTTTAAATATTTTTGCACTCATGCTCCCATGGGGACCTCAGGTGCAAAGGGTTAATCATTGGTTGATCCCTGGTTCATTCATGACCTCTCTTTATTTTACTGATATTTCACCTTCATTTCTTTACCTAGTTCCCATTCCCCTGCTCCTTTTTTCCGTAGACACGCACTCTAATATGTTACAATCACTCTATATTGCTTATGTGTTTCTCTAGTGATCTTGACCTACTTTACTCCTGGTCTGCATTACCACAAACAGCCCTGTGATGAATACTCATGTTCATGTAATTTTATAAACCTGTGTTAGACTTTTTATAGGATTGATGGGTCATGAGGTATATGTTTATTTAATTTTGTTAAATTATGACAAATTGTTTGCAGAAGATCTGTACTCATTTATATTCTTATATATATTCTCCTGTTTTCCTATATCTCTAACAATCTGATGGCCATAAGAGATAGCTAATTGTTTAAATTTGTGTTTATGTGATTATTAGTGAATCTATCTTTTTCTATACTTGTGTCATGGATACTGTGATGTGTTGCCCAGATCCTCCTTCAGGAATGGACTTAATTCCTCCATCTGGGAATGCTTTTGTCTGGTGGCTATCAGCTGTCAGCCCATACCAGAAATTATCCTTGGGAGAAGACAGCTGCCTTGTCCAGGTTCATGTGCCCTTTCCAGAAGCAGTTTACATCCAATAACTGGTTTATTTGGAAGCACAGGCCCAAACTTCTCATCCTAACATGGGACAACTCAGAAGGACCAGCCTACCTACAGAGTTCTTTATGAGATCAGGTGAAAGTTTTGCTGAGACTGAATTGCAGACCATTTTCTCCCTCTGTTAATCTGCCTTCTTCCTTTCTTTCACATGTGTTATCTCAAGAACGTTCTCTAATGAATTTTCTTCATGCCAATCTCCATTTCAGTATCTTCTTTCTTAGGAACACAATCTTCAACAGTCATGCCCAAAGTGGGGTACTTTGAGAAAGCACACACTAAGAGAGGATTCTAGGGCTAGATTTTCCTCTGGCCTGCTGGCATTGAGTACCACATCCCTCCCACTGGTGGTAGTGGATCAGGGCGAGACTGATCCTGTAAAAGGTAGCAGCGAAACTGTTAAAGTTTTTGTCACTCTTCAACTATGGGTGTACCAATGAAAAGAAAGGCACTAGTGGGTGCAATGCAGCCAACATTTAAAAAATATGGAGGAAATGATAATCATATGAACAATTAAATTAGATGGCTATTGTCAGGGGAAACTGGTGCTTTAGAAAAAGATAATAAATGGTCAAGATTGGTTAATCAATAATTAAAGGCTAAGTATGAAAAGGAAGGCCTTTTTGGCTGCTGGAAAGCAGAAAAATCCGAAGTCTAGACCTGGGACTCAACCATAAAAGTAGGGGAAACTCCAAAGATATTTTCAACTGCAATCTAGACAGGTCTACTGTGCCAAGACAAGAGTACAGATTGGAAAAGGATGGGACCATGAAATATCTTGGTTGAGAGAACTCTCTATTTAATTGGAAAAACAGATAACTAGAACTGGGTTTACTGAGAGTAATAAGGATGATAGCATCACAAAATACTAGAGGCCTGAGACACCTGGGTTAGAGACACTGGCATGGTTGCATTTAACCATCAGAAGCAAGTCAGACATGATTGCTGAAATGAGTGGCAGATCAAGAGTGGCAGTCAGGGACTTGGCAGAACCTAGCGTGGGTTCCGTTTCTGTGCGGTAAGAGGTACTAGCAGGGAAAGCCAAACTCTGTAACTGTTACCACCTCATTAAAATAAAAATGAGGGGCACTGGCTGGCTCAGTGGTTAAAGCCTCTGCCTTCAGCTCTGGTCATGATCCCAGAGTTCTGGGATCGAGCCCCACATCGGGCTCTCTGCTCAGCAGGAAGCCTGCTTCCCCCTCCCCAACCCTGCCCTGCCTGCCTCTCTGTCTACTTGTGATCTCTGTCTGTCAAATAAATAAATAAAACTAAATAAATAAATAAAAATGAAATAAAAAATGCAACCTTGGGAGGTCAGGGGATAGGTGGAATTTTGTGTCTCAAAGATCTATATAATTCAGAAGTTGTCCCCATGATACTCTCATTTAATTCCCAAGTCTGGCACTTGCAAAGACCAGATGGACTCTGAAGGATGACAGTGGACTAGTATTAGTGCCACCAAGTGTAGTCTCATTGCTTCCAGACTGCCACATGTGGTATCTTTTCTAAAGGAGATTACTATTGACCTGAGGCATGTAGGATGCAGCCTTCGGTCTGGTAGTACATTCAGTTTCAGCTCAATCAGAAAGGAAGATCAGAAACAGTTTGCATTCCCTTGAAACAGAAAGTAGTATTCATGTACAGTTTATAAAGACAAATGTTAATAGCCATCTCTTTGTCATAATATAGTCTGAAGAGACCCATACTGTCTGGACATCCTGCAGAACATACTTTTCTATTACATCAATGACATTATGCTAACTTGACTAGATGTAGCAAGAAACAGTAAGTACATTGGAAACCACATTAAGACATGTGCTTAAGAGAGTATGAGATGAACACTGTGAAGATCCAGGGACTGACTAATCATCTTAGTGAAATTTCAAGAAGGCAGTGGTCTGGAACATGCCAGGACTTTCCATCCCAGAGTAACAAAAACAACAATAATTATTGCATCTCATATTTCCCATCAAAAAGAAAGAAATACAATGGCTTCTCTTTGGGCTTGATGGCCATGTCTTCCCCAGGAAAGGCTGTCAGCTTTGCACGAGGCCCAGACCAGAAAAAAAACTTGGTAGCAGGTCCAGGATGCTAGGCTAGCAGTCCTGCCAAGTTAGGATACACAATTCAGCTTATCCTGTAATTTTAGAGGTATCTTATGTGGAAAAAGATGCTCTGTGGATTTTATGGCAAGCCCTAGAGTTCTGGAGCAAGGGTATGCCATCTATAGTGAATAATTATATGCCACTCAAATATTAGCTCCTAGCCAGCTGCTGGACTCTGGTAGGGATAGAGCACCTGACAATATGTAATAAAGTGATCATGTGGCCAGCACTTCCCATTATGATATAGGAGTTGTCAGACCTACCAAGTCATAAAGTTGGACAAGCCCAGCAGCTCTCCATTGTAAGATAGAAATGATACATCTGGGGTCCAGCCCAAGCAGAGCCAGAAGGCCAAGTAAGTTGTGCAAGCAGGTGTTCCATACTGTCATGTCATCCACATTATCACACTAACACCTCTCTCTTAGGTCACATTCATGGGCAAATGGTTAAGTCTCTCATGAACAGCTGACAAAGGAAGAAAAAAGCTGAGCTGGGCTCACAAATGGATCGGCTTAGTATATTTGTAAACTGTGGTGGTTTAAAAATAGGTCTGGAAATTCTTTGACATTTTCTGAGCCTCCATTTTGATGCTGTCAAGAGATAGAGTCCAATTCTCCTCATCTTGAATACAGGCTGGCCTTAGTCACTCAGTTCTAACCAATGGAATAAGGTGGAAGTGATGCTGATTTCCAAGGCTACATCATGAAAGTTGCTATATTTCCCTCCTGCATTTCCCTTCTTCTTGAGATGCTTGCTCTTGAACCTAGATACTATGCTTTGAGAAAGCAAAATATTCTTATTAAAATACCATGTCTAGGTCTTGCAGCTGCTTTAGCAGCTGAGGTCCCAGCCAACAGCCAGCAGCAACTGTCAGACATGTGAATAAAAAGACTCTCATGATTCTGTTCCCTATATTAAAGCTGTCTCACTTGTTCCCACCAAGTTCTGCTCAAATTTTAGATATGTGAGAGGAAGACATGTTACTTTGAGCTACTACATTTGGGTTAAGTGGCCCAATCATGGATGGCCTTAAAATGTAGTTGTGAGGGGAAATCTTCCTAATGGACTTAATTTGGGGTGGTGCATCTGGTATACTGTCTTTATCGAGGAAGAGAAGTGGCCCGAGGTTTGGGTATATATGGATTTATGTGCAGTAGCAAATGACTTGACCAGTGTGTCAGGGACCCGCTCTGAAAGAGAATGCTTGGAGGACTGGGAACATGATCTTGGATAGAGGCATGTGAGCTGACATAGGGGAGTGAGTGTGAAAAGTACAAATCTTAGAGTAGCATTTACCACAGAGAAAGCACTAAACAATCAAGCTGTCATTGGCTACCACAGTGACGGTGCAGTGGACACACATATGAAATAACCATGGTGACAGGGAAGGAGGTTATGCATGGGCTCAGTAGGCTGGGCTCTTGCACACTGAGGCTGTTCTAACTACTGTCACTGCTGTACGTTTGAGCTTCCAGCATTAAAAACCAACAACGAAGCCCCCAGTTTTGGAACTGTCTCTTGAGGTATGACCTGATGGCAAGTTGAGTATCTTAAACCTCTGCCCCAAAAGGATATCAGTTCATTTTCACTAGAATGTGCACATACTCTTTTTCCCTTATAGTCCATGCCTGTGCCACTGTGTGAAGATTTAGTCTTTGATCCACCTACATGGATCCCACATCCTCACATCAGACCTATGAGCTTTGCTTCAATGGGAAATAGGGTTTCTATTACAGAATCCAGAGAAGAAGAAGGTATTTAGGATTCAGAAGTTTCACCTGGGTATGTTGTTACTACGTTGCCCAATTCTGATGTAAATGAGCACTTACAGCTGCAACAGAAAGACTTTGGGCAGGAGTTTAGGCTTTTCAATAATGAGAGGCTGGGTCACCCCTTGGGTAAGTCCCTAGATCAGGAGAGTCTCTGAGAGTGAAAGGAATCTAGAATAGAGAATAAAGAAGGGAAAAAATGAGAATCTTTTGGTGTCCTAAGACAAATTGCAGCTGTAGAACTATGGGTCATCCCACTAATCTCCCTGTCTTATATTTCTTACAGGAAAAAAAAAGGCCCACCGGAATGCTGGAGTTGCTGCTTGCAGAACTTATAAAAAGAAATGGATCTAAGTGGTACAAGGGATGGACCATAACAGATGCTGTGATATGCCATCTGGCTCATGCTTCAAGACCAAAGGACTTATTCCCCCAAGTTCCTGGGAGTTCTGCTGGTCATTGACCTTCAGCAATCAGCACTTTTTTTGGTAAGTTTTTTTGGGCCCTTGGCTGAAGAGTGTTATCTTGCCCAAAGTCAGCACTTCCCAGAAGAGTCCTCATTCAGTGAGTGGTAAATGTAGGCATATCAAGTCTAGTCCTTTTGTCCCAATTGAGACAATTCTGAAGTTGTCTATTCTAGTTATCTATCAAATGGATAGATAGATATATCAAATCACTGCTGCAGGCATTCTGTGGCTCAGGAATTTGGGAGGCGATCAAAGGGAAGTTATGATCTAGGGTCTCTCACACGATTTTCGTCAGATGGTGGCTGGAGCTATAAAACAGAGGGCTAAGATAGCTGGAGTTTGGCTGAGCATCTCTGTCTCTCTCTTTGTGTAATCTCAGGGTCTTGCCATTTGCTTCCTTCATATGGGTTAGTTGGGGCTGTCTCATAATATGGTGGTCTCTGACTAGTCAGATTGCTTATGTGGCAGCTAAATACTTCAAGAATGAGTATTCAAACAAATAATCTAAAAGCTACATTTCCTTTTATGACCTAGCCTTGGAAGACATGTATTCATTATTTTCTGTTGACTGATACGGTCAGAAAAGCTTATCAGTGTTCAAGGAGAGAGGCTGTAGACCCTTCTTTTCCATGGGAGGAGTATCATGGTCACCTTATGAAAACATGTAGCATAGGAGATTGCAGGCATTTTTGGAAAATAGAATCTGCCACACTATTCCAGCTTTGGAGATCTCACCAGGTGGCCCTATGGACTAAATTGTGTCCTAGCCCTCTACCCCCCAAATTCATATCTTGAAGCCCTTATCTCTCGTGTGACTGTATTTGGAGATAGGGATTTTAGGAGTAATTAAGGTTAAATGAAGCCATAGCAGTGGAGTTCTAATCCTATAGTATTCCTGGCCTTATAAGCAGAGGAAGAGAGATATCTTATTCCCTGCACATAACTCAGATCAAAGGCTGTGTGAGGACAGAAAGAAGGCAGCTGTCTACAAACCTAAAAGAGGGCTCTTATTAGAAACCCACCTTGCCTGACCTTTATTTGGCACTTGTAGATCTAGAACTATAAGAAAATAAATTTCTGTTGTCTAAGACACCCTATGTATGGTAATTTGTTATGGTAGCCTAGCAGACTGAGATGGATGGGCTGAGTCATTTGTTGAGATTGCGCTATAGATCCACTTCTCCATCTTCCCAATCCTTCTGTCTTTTCCATGGTGGTGTTTATCCTGATAGCAATTCCTGATAAACTTTCGATTATAATTTTCATCATCTAGTCTGTCTTCCAAGAAACCTGACCTGCAACAACCCGATTTAGGTTTCTCCTCTTGTGAACCACATGCTAATGTTCTGTGCTCATTTTATCTACTGTTTCCTACCCTTTTCTTATTAATTTCCAGGAGTTCATAGTGTATCCTAAATATTAATCCTGTTTAAGTTTAGAGATTACAAATATTTTTTCCCAAACTGTCATCTGTCCATTAACTTTGTTTATGATGATTTTTATTTTATAGACATCTAGATGTTTTATGCTTTGAGCATCTACTTTAACAGGTCTTTCCTTATCCCTAAGTTTCAAAAATGTTCTTTACATTTTCTTCTATTACTTTATAATTTTATCTTTCTTCATTAGATCTTTGTACCATTTGGCATCCACTTTGAGTATGGCCTATGTAGAAATTCAAGACGAATTTTCTCTCTAGATTGTACATTTTCCCTGTATTATTTCCTTTTTAAAAATTATATTCAATTAGCCAACATAGAATACATTAATTTTTTATTAGATTTTGATTAATTTTTCTTTTCCCCTGAGAACTTTTATGTTCTATTGATCAATATTCTTTTACCATTCTTTAAAAGAAAGTTTTTTAAGGTAAAGCATGCTCCTTTTTCCTTGATCTTCTTTTTTTTAAAAATTGAACTGGCTATTTGTGTACTTTTTTTATTCTACAGACATTTTAGAATAAATTTGTAGAGTTCCTAAAAAATTTTCTGCTGGGCATTTTTTTTTTTTTTTTTGACAGAGAGAGAGCACAAGTAGGCAAAGAGGCAGGCAGAGAGAGATGGGGAAGCAGGCTCCCCACTGAGTAGAAAGTCAGTGAGGGGCTCAATCCCAGGACCGTTAGACCATAACTGGAGTTGAAGGCAGAGGCTTAACCCACTGAGCCACCCAGGCGACTCTCTGCTGGGCAGTTTTATTATAATTACCTTGCATGTGAAGATTAATTGGAGAGGGTTGACATCTTCAGTGTTAACTCGTTCTATCAATGAACATGGTATAACTCTTCATCTATTCAGGTTACTAAAATGCTGCCAACTGTGGTAGAACTGAGACTTCTTATCTAGTGATAATGCTATTATTCCCTGCTATTCATTTATAAAGGCATACTTAGGAGACCTAAGCAGATTTAGAAATCCACAGTGTTCATCTGATACTTTTTCTAGAAATAATAAATAGATAAGTGGTCTCCCATAGTTATTTAAAACCTATTTTATAATTAATAAAAGATAAGCAGTTGATAAACAGAAAAAGACTGTGAGCAATGCCTTTTGAAAACACAAATCCAAATGTTTTTTTTTTTTTACATATAATTTAAAAATTTTTTTTATAAACATGTAATGTATTACTAGTCCCAGGGGTACAGGCCTGTGAGTCACCAGGTTTACACACTTCACAGCACTCACCAAAGCACATACCCTCCCCAATGTCCATAATCCCACCACCCTCTCCCTACCCCCTCCCTCCAGCAACCCTCAGTTTGTTTTGTGAGATTAATAGTCTCTTATGGTTTGTCTCCCTTCCGATCCCATCTTGTTTCATTCATTCTTTTCCTACCCTCCCAACCCCCCATGTTGCATCTCCACTTCCTCATACCAGGGAGATCACATGATAGTTGTCTTTCTTTGACTGACTTATTTCACGAAGCATAATAACCTCTAGTTCCATCCACACCGTCACCAAATGACAAGATTTCATTTCTTTTGATGGCTGCTTGGTATCCCATTGTATATATTTATATAACACATATTCTTTATTCATTCATCTGTTGATGGACATCTAGGTTCTTTTCCTAGTTTGGCTATTGTGGACATTGCTGCTATAATCATTTGGGTGCACGTGCCCCTTTGGATCACTACGTTTGTATCTTTAGGGTAAATACCCAGTAGTGCAATTGCTGGGTCATAGGGTAGCTCTCTTTTAAACTTTTTGAGGAACCTCCATGCTGTTTTCCAGAGTGGTTGCACCAGCTTGCATTCCCACCAACAGTGTAGGAGGGTTCCCCTTTCTCTACATTTTTGCCAGCATCTGTCATTTCCTGACTTGTTAATTTTAGCCATTCTAACTGGTGAGAGGTGGTATCTCATTGTGGTTTTGATTTGTATTTCCCTGATGCCGAGTGATGTGGAGCACTTTTTCATGTGTCTGTTTGCCATCTGGATGTTTTCTTTGCAGAAATGTCTGTTGATGTCTTCTGCCCATTTCTTGATTGGATTATTTCTTCTTTGGGTGTTGAGTTCAATCAGCTCTTTATAGATTTTGGATATTAGCCCTTTATCTGATATGTCGTTTGCAAATATCTTCTCCCATTCTGTCAGTTGTCTTTTGGTTTTGTTGATTGTTTCCTTTGCTGTGCAGAAGCTTTTGGTCTTGATGAAGTCTCAGTAGTTCATTTTTGCCCTTCTTTCCCTTGCCTTTGGCAATGTTCCTAGGAAGAAGTTGCTGAGGCTGAGGTCGAAGAGGTTGCTGCCTGTGTTCTCCTCAAGGGTTTTGATGGATTCCTTTCTCACATTGAGGTCCTTCATTTTGAGTCTATTTTCGTGTGTGGTGTAAGGAAATGGTCCAGTTTCATTTTTCTGCATGTGGCTGTCCAATTTTCCCAACACCATTTGTTGAAGAGACTCTCTTTTCCATTGGACATTCTTTCCTGATTTGTTGAAGATTATTTAATCTTCTTCTATCTTGAGCATAGAGTTGAGGGTCTATTTCTGGGCTCTGTATTCTGTTCCATTCATCTATGTTTCTGTTTTTGTGCCCATACCATACTGTCTTGATGATGACAGCTTTGTAATAGTGCTTGAAGTCTGTAATTGTGATGCCACCAACTTTGGATTTCTTTTTCAATATTCCTCTGGCTATTCAATGTCTTTTCTGGTTTCATATAAATTTTAGTATTATTTGTTCCATTTCTTTGAAAAAAATAGGTGGGATTTTGATAGGGATTGCATTAAATGTGTAGATTGCTTTAGGTAGAATAGACATTTTCACAATATTTGTTCTTCCAATCCATGAGCATGGAACATTTTTCCATTTCTTTGTGTCTTCCTCAATTTCTTTCATGAGTACTTTATAGTTTCCTGAGTATAGATTCTTTGCCTCTTTGGTTAGGTTTATTCCTAGGTGTCTTGTGGTTTGGGGTGCAATTGTAAAAGGGATTAACTCTTTAATTTCTCTTTCTTCTGTCTTCTTGTTGGTGTAGAGAAATGCAACTGATTTCTGTGCATTGATTTTATATCCTGACACTTTACTGAATTCCTGTATAAGTTCTAGCAGATTTGGAGGGAAGTCTTTTGGGTTTTCCACATATAGTGTCATATCTGCAAAGAGTGATAGTTTGACTTCTTCGTTGCCGATTTGGATGCCTTTAATTTCTTTTTGTTTTCTGATTGCTGAGGCTAGGACTTCTAGTACTATGTTGAATAGCAGTGGTCATAATGGATATCCCTGCTGTGTTCCTGATCTTAGCAGAAAAGCTCTCAGTATTTCTCCATTGAGAAAGATATTTGTGGTGGGTTTTTCATAGATAGCTTTAATGATATTGAGGTATGTGCCCTCTATCCCTACACTTTGAAGAGTTTTTTTTTTTTTTAAAGATTTTATTTAAGATCACAAGTAGGCAGAGAGGCAGGCAGAGAGAGAGAGAGAGAGAGAGGAGGAAACAGGCTCCCTGCTGAGCCTAGAGCCCGATGCAGGACCTGATCCCAGGACCCTGGGATCATGACCTGAGCCAAAGGCAGAGGCTTTAACCCACTGAGCCACCCATGTGCCCATGAAAAGTTTTGATTGGGAAGGGATTCCGTACTTTGTGAAATGCTTTTTCAGCATCTATTGAGAGTATCATATGGTTATAGTTCTTTCTTTTATTAATGCATTGTATCACATTGATTGATTTGCAGATGTTGAACCAACCCTGTGCCCTGGAAAAGATCCCCCTTGGTCATGGTGAATAATCATTTTAATGTCCTTTTGGATCCTATTGACTAGTATTTTGGTGAGAATTTTCACATCTGTGTTCATCAAGGATATTGGTCTGTAATTCTCTTTTTCGATGGTATCCTTGTCTGGTTTTGGGATCAAGTTGATGCTTGCCTCATAAAATGAGTTTGCAAGTTTCCCTTCCATTTCTATTTTTTGGAAGAGTTTCAGGAGAATAGGTATTAGTTCTTCTTTAAATGTTTGATAGAATTTCCCTGGTAAGCCGATGGCCCTGGGCTCTTGTTTGTTTGGAGATTTTTGATGACTGTTTCAATCTCCTTTCTGGCTAGGGTTCTGTTCAGGTTTTCTATTTCTTCCTGGTTCAGTTGTGGCAGTTTATACCTCTCTAGAAATGCCTCCATTTCTTCCAGATTGTCACATTTGCTGACATGTAGTTGCTCATGATATGTTTTTATAATTGTTTGTATTTCTTTGGTGTTGGTTGTGATCTTTCCTCTTTCATTCATGATTGTATTAATTTGGGTCCTTTCTCTTTTCTTTTTGATAAGTCTAGCCAGGGGTTTATCAATCTTATTAATTCTTTCAAAGAACCAGCTCCTAGTTTCATTGATTTGTTCTATAGTTTTGTTGTTGTTTTGATTTGTATTTCATTGATTTCTGCTCTGATCTTTATGATTTCTCTTCTCCTGCTGGGTTTAGGCTTTCTTTGTTGTTCTTTCTCCAGATCCTTTAGGTGTAGGGTTAGGTTGTGTATTTGAGACCTTTCTTGTTTCTTGAGAAAGGCTTGTATCACTATATATTTTCCTCTCAGGATTGCTTTTGGTGTGTCCCACAGATTTCGAGCCATTGTGCTTTCATTATCATTTGTTTCCATGAATTTTTTCAATTCTTCATTAATTTCCTGGTTGACCCATTTGTTCTTTAGATGGATGCTCTTTAGACTCCATGTATTTGTGATCTTTCCAAATTTCCTCTTGTGATTTTTAGCTTCAGAGCATTGTGGTCTGAAAATATGCAGGGAATGATCCCAGTCTTTTGGTACTGGTTGAGAGTTGATTTGTGACCCAGGATGTGATCTATTCTGGAGAATGTTCCACGTGCACTAGAGAAGAAGGTGTATTCTGTTGCTTTGGGATGGAATGTTCTGAATATATCTGTGATGTCCCTCTGGTCCAATGTGTCATTTAAGGTCTGTATTTCCTTGTTGATCTTTTTCTTGGATGATCTGTCCATTTCAGTGAGGCGAGTGTTATGTTCCCCTACTATTATTGTATTGTTATCGATGTGTTTCTTTGATTTTGTTATTAATTGGTTTATATAATTGGCTGCTCCTATGTTAGGGGCATAGATATTTAAAATTGTTAGATCTTCTGGTTGGACAGACCCTTTGAGTATGATATAGTGTCCTTCCTCATCTGTTAGTATAGTCTTTGGCTTGAGATATAATTGGTCTGATATAAGGATTGCCACCCCAGCTTTCTTTGTTGTCCATTAGCATGGTAAATTGTTTTCTACCCCCTCACTTTAAATGTGGAGGTGTCTTTGGGTCTAAAATGAGTTTCTTGTAGACAGCATATTGATGGGTTTTGTGTTTTTATCTATTCTGATACCCTGTGTCTTTTAATTGGGGCATTTAGCCAATTTACATTGAGGGTAACTATTGAAAGAGCTGAAGTTAGTGCCATTGTATTGCCTGTAAGGTGACTGTTACTGTATCTTGTCTATGTTCCTTTCTGGTCTGTTACGTTTAGGCTCTCTCTTTGCTTAGAGGACCCCTTTCAATATTTCCTGTAGAACTGGTTTGGTGTTTACAAATTCTTTTAGTTTTTGTTTGTCCTGGAAGCTTTTTATCTCTCTATTTTCAACGACAGCCTATCTGGATATAGTATTCTTGGCTGCATGTTTTTCTCGTTTAGTGCTCTGAATATATCATGCCAGTTCTTTTTGGCCTGCCAGGTCTCTGTGGATAAGTCTGCTGCCAATCTAATATTTTTACCATTGTATGTTACAGACTTCTTAGTCCCAGAATGCTTTCAGTATTTTTCTCTTTGTCGCTAGGTCTTGTAAATTTTACTATTAGATGACGGGGTGTGGACCTATTCTTATTGATTTTGAGTGGAGTTCTTTGTGCCTCCTGGATCTTGATGCTTGTTCCCTTTGCCATATTAGGGAAATTCTCTACAATAATTCTCTCCAATATACCTTGCTCCCTTCTCTTTCTTCTTCTTCTTCTGGAATCCCAATTATTCTAATGTTGTTTCATCTTATGGTATCACTTATCTCTCGGATTCTCCCCTCGTGGTCCAGTAGTTGTTTGTCTCTCTTTTGCTCAACTTCTTTATTCTCTGTCATTTGGTCTTCTATATCATTAATTCTCTCTTCTGCCTCATTTATCCTAGCAGTAAGAGCCTCCATTTTTGATTGCACCTCATTAATAGCTCTTTTTTAATTTCAACTTGATTAGATTTTTGTTCTTTTATTTCTCCAGAAAAGGCTTTTATTTCTCTAGACAGGGTTTCTCTAATATCTTCCATGCCTTTTTTGTGCCCAGCTAGCATCTTGATAATCATCATTCTTAACTCTAGATCTCACATATTACCAATTAGATATTGATTAGGTCCCTAGCCTTTGGTACTGCCTCTCGTTCTTTTTTTCTTTGTTTTGTGGTGAGTTTTTCTGCCTTGTCATTTTATCCAGATAAGAATATATGAAGGAGTGAATAAAATACTAAAAGGGTGGCAAAGACCCCAGGAAAATGTGCTTTAACCAAATCAGAAGAGACCCAAATCGTGGGGGGGGGGGGGGAAGAAAGGGGGTAAAAAGAAGTTCAGGAAAAAAAAATTTAAAAAAGAAAATAAATAGAAAAATATACATATATTAGACTGGTGAATAGAACAGGGTCACCCACTTAATTTTGGCGGTATTTTGGTATCTTAGAAGAAACTACCTCCCCAAATTTTAAAGAATGAAAAACATATATAACTAAACACAATGAAGGGATGGAATATGACTATAAAAATGAAAAAAAATTTTTTTAAAAATTTCTAAAAAAGGAGTTGATAAGGTAAGTTGGTTGGGAAAATAAAGAAAAAGAAAGCGGAGAGAATTTGCTTAGACTGGAGACTAGAATAAAGCCCTGTGCTATATTTGAGGCCCTGTGGTAGATTTGAGGTGTATTTTGATCTATTATAAGAAGTTGTACCCCAATATTTTTTAGAAGAAAAAATGCTATGTGTAAAGAAAAAATAAAGTTAGATACAATGAAGGGTAAAATATAACTATAATAATGAAGGTTCAAAAAAGATTTTTTTTAATGAAAGTTATTGTTAAAATAAACTAGTTAAAAAGCTATAAAAGAGGAAAGGGTAAAAGTTTAAAAAAATTTAGCAGAAGAAAAAAATAAAATTAAAAAAATTAATTAACTTTGCAAGACTAAGGAATCATGGGGAGAAAGCTGTGAATTCCATGTGTTGCTTTCTCCTCCTCTGGAATTCCGCTCTTCTTGGTAAGTGGACTTGGTCTTGGCTAGATCTCTTGTTGATCTTCTGGAGGGAGGGGCCTGTTGTAGTGATTCTCAAGTGTCTTTGCCCGAGGCGGAATTGCACCGCCCTTACCATGGGCCAGGCTAAGTAATCTGCTCAGGTTCGCTTTCGGGAGCTTTTGTTCCCTGAACACTTTCCATAGAGTTCTGGAGGACGGGAATGAAATGGAAGCCTCACAATATCTGGCCCAGAGGAGCTGAGAACTCGGGGCCCCACTCCTCAGTGCGCCTTCAGAGAAAAGCACTCAATCATCACTCAAGCACTCCCATCTCCCTGGCCTCCAGCTGTGCTCCGAGATCACCCAGCCTGTGACCAAGCTTCTCTGTCTCTGGCACACAGCCCTGCCTGGAGTCTCTGAGCCCCACAGATCCCTGTGCTCTTCCAGTGGGATATCCCTGGATCTTGTGGGGTCCCTGCTCACAGAGCAGTGGCCTGTGCCATGGATCATGATTTAAGGTAGCCCCAAGTTGAGAGCTCACTCCTTGGCTCTGTCTCTGTAGCCGGCTTCCCTGTTCTAATACCTGTGAGCTCTGTGACACTCTGACAGCCCCGATCCTTCTGTGACCTGGCAGGGCCTGAGGCCACACTGTTCCCATGTGAGCTTCACCCCGGCTTAACCTCTGGAGTGATGTCCCTCAGTGGAGCAGACTTTTAAAAGTTCTGATTTTGTGCTCTGTTGCTATTTCAGCTCTTACCGGGAGCCGGCCCCTCCTCCCATGGTCTATCTTCCTGTCACTTTGGATTCACTTCTCCACCGGTCCTACCTTTCAGAAAGTGGTCGGTTTTCTGTTTCTAGAATTTCTGCTCTTCTCTTCAATCTCCTGTTGGATTTGTAGGTGTTCGAAATGGTTTGATAAGCTATCTAGCTGATCTTCCACTAACTGAAGTCATCTCAGCCTGCTGCTCCTCTGCCATCTTGACTCTTCTACCACAAATCCAAATGTTCTTAAGTGTAAGAAAAGGTTCTCAACCTCACCCATAATTAGGGAAATGCAAATTAGAAAAACAATGATGTACCACTATTTCACCTACCAAACTGATAAGTTACTTTGAAAGTTTGATAATAATCTATATTAACATGGTGTGAGGAAGAAAATATCCATATACATTGTTTGTAAGATTCCAGATTGATGCAGACTCTTTGGAGGGAAATTTCTCAATGTATTTCAAAGGTAAAAATACACATAACATGTGAACCTGTGGTTCTATGGGTGGAAATTTATTTTTCAAGTGTACTTCTGTGCAAAACTGTATAAAGAAGGCTACTCATTATGACCTTATTGATTGCAACAAAAGGCCAGAACGACCTACATGGCCATCAGTAGGTATGGCTAAAAAATTATTTATACTTGTACACCCATATAACAAAAAATTATTTGGCCTTTGAAAATAATTAGGTACATCTCTTTTTGTGAGATGGAGTAATCGTGAAGACTGTTAAGTGGAAAGCCACAACACAAAATATATGTAAACTATACCTCTACCGTACAAAGCAAAAAGGATGCATTAATATACATGTTTGCATTCCCATAGAGTATCTCTGGAGTGATAATTAAGAAACAGATAATAGTGGTTGCCTCTGGGAAGGACAGCCAGGAACTGAGGATGGAGGTGGGAGGAAGACTTTCTTTACATTCAAGATCCCTTTGAACTGTTTGATTAAGTATTTAATGATATCTACATATTAGTTTAAAAAGAAATTAATTAAAATGATTCTGTGACTTAGTTTATCTTTTCACGTAAGTTGTAGAATCTTATATTAAGTAGGTTTTGCTATATTCAGCTTTGACCTAAAGATTTTGTCTTGTTGGTTTATCACCCTGGTATTCCTTTCTGCACATTCAAAGAGATTATTAGCCGAAATGTTTTTCTAGTAAAAATGGGAGGAAAAAACCCCGTGATTTGAACGTCTGTAGCAATGGCAACTCCTTCTATTTGAAGTGCATGGAGACTGGAATAATGTTTCATTCCATTTGAACAATATTGAAGGGAATCTCAAGGATTCTTTTTTTTTTTTTTTTTTAAATCTGAAGAATTCTTAATGGACATGTATTCTGAGTTGAATAGTGTCTCCCCTCACCCCCATTCACAGGGTGAAATCTACTCTTTACAATCTCAGAATGTGATTATATTTTGAGATAGGGGTTTTTAAAAAGTAATTAAATTAAAATGTGGTCATTAAGGTGAGCCCAAATCCAATGTTACTGGTGTCCTTATAGGAAGATGAGATTTGACACAGAAAGGTATGGAGGCAAGACCATGAGAAGATATAGCAAGAAGGTACAAACCAAGGAGAGAGGCCTCAGGAGAAACCAATGCTGCAACCACCCTGACCTCAGACTTCTAGTCTCCAGAATAGTAAGAAAATAAACTTCTGTTGTTTAAGCCACTTAAATGTGATACATTGTCATGACAGCCCTAGAAAACTAATATGACATGATAAAGCAAAACAATCTTCTGCATTGGAAAGCGAGTATGACATCAAATATTTACTAGATGAATTTTCTAGGACACTAGTTGTAAAAATTTCAAATGGACTGACCCAGACAGGCCTCAGAGGATCAGGGCCTCACCTCCAATAATTAGCACTTTGAATTTGAGTGGAATGATAGCAGAGAGGAGGTCAGCATTGGTGAAACCTTATAGAAATAGATGTTGTGAATGTGGGCGTAATCTTTAAATCCAAAATTACTCGGGGAATCTTGGTGATCTTGTAAGTGATGCTTTAAGACAGATAACAGAAGAGTCTAATTTATACATTAGGCAGATGGCTTAGTACAGGTGGAGATCTTTCTCTC
This sequence comes from Mustela nigripes, assembly GCF_022355385.1. Taxonomy (NCBI): domain Eukaryota; kingdom Metazoa; phylum Chordata; class Mammalia; order Carnivora; family Mustelidae; genus Mustela; species Mustela nigripes. The sequence goes on along the minus strand of NC_081564.1, from coordinate 46,452,278 downwards.
CTAGAAAACATTATAGAAAACATTTCAAAAAATATTCATAGCCATTCCTAAAAATAAGAATGAGAACTGTCTGGAAGCCAGAGAAAAAGAGGCACCCTAAAAAGATGGCAGTGGATGGGTTACCCTCACTGCCAGGGCAAATCAGATGCTGCTGATAAAAGGCTAGGTTAATGTCACTCCTCAAAGTTCACTCCTGCAAGAAGGTCACTCTATCAGGAATTATCACAATTCAGGACACATTCTGGAGACTTCTTCTACAGAATGCCTGTGGGAGATCCTTGCCCAATTTCAGTGGCAACAGCCTTGTACAGTTGCATGCATGTTTAGATAGACATTGAGCAAATCCAGCCTTAAGTGCATATCTTCTCTGCTTTATGCTCCAGGTCCTTCTCCCAAACTAAGGGAAACATCTTGGCCCATGGGGAAACACGTCCAAAAGTATGAGGATGTCAGCAGTCCCAGGGGCAGCCTTCAACGAATGGGGGAAGGAAGTCCTTTAGCAAACTAAGATTCTTTATACTTCTCAAAAATCCTGGGTGAACAGAACAAATAATCCCTTACATTGGTCTTTCCTGTTTGTCTATCTCACTTTGCTCCTTCGCTGGGTTTCTTAGGATTTCTTTAAAATAAATTTCTTACACCGCTTTCTGTAGCTCTGTTTTGAGGAAACCTGAACTAAGACTGGGTAACCAAAAATTACATACTATCCGTTGATGGCCACAATGAAAGATTATTATTATCACATATAGAACATTTTCACACCAGAAAGACGAGAAATAATATAAATGATCCAAAAATGACTTTAAGAACACATAATATAATCAGAGGGATAAAGGAATCTTTTTGCAAACATGCTATATGAATAGGAGATTATTAAACAACAACAAGTACTTAAGAAACAAGATCTGGCAGTTATAATTTCTTAGCAATGAAAATGGTGATTGTTGAAATAAAAAATTCACTAAGTGGGTTAAATAGCATATGGGATACCCTTGATGAATGAATCAATGAATTTAAGTGAGGGGAGGTATTCTTTCTCTGGATGTAGCCCAATGACATGAAGCTTGAAATTTCAGAGATAGGAAGGGGAGATTTGGAGGTTTCACTATTTGCCGAGTAGGACTTACGAGGCAACTAGAACTGGGATGGTGGGGCAGGAGGGGAAGTCCATACAGGAAGAAATTATTCTAAGGAATTCCATAACTGAAGAAAGACTTAAATTGTGAGCCCATCAGATGTCATGCAGAATGAGTTATAAACAAGAACATTCATGCATATATGAATAAGTTTCTGGGACATAAATTTAAACAACTTCGTTTGATTCTGATTCACTCTAGAGTTATTTATGTCTTTATGGTTGGGTACTTTCAAATGACACAAACTATTTTTATTCTAGAGAAAAGACTATTGACAGCAAGAGAAGCAAATTGAAATGAATGTTTAAGTAATGATCAGCTAAACTGAAGTTTTAAGTGCAATCTGATTAATTTTGGTCAGAAAAAGTTCCCACCTATCCTCTTTATTAAGGGATTGGACAATAAAAATATCTGTGTATTAATAAATCTGATCCTCTGGATGAAGGAAAAACGACTTTCAGACGGCTGTTCACCCTCCTGGATTTAATTGGACCCTGTTGAGGTTAATGTAGTCAGCTCTATGGAGCAGACTGCCACAGCTGGTCGTATAGTTTGCTTCCTACAACAATCTCATTTCCCCCCCTTTAGTCAATGAAATGGAGAGTGGTGGTCTATACAACCAATTCAATGACTTGTCTTTGGGTGCCAATTATTTACACGGGGTCTGTGCCTACATGATACCAAAACCATTGTTCACTGCAGTTGCAAAAAGAAAGCAAGCACACAGGCTAGGTTACGTAGACAAAACATTTGTGCGTGTTGAATTTTTCACCCTTCGATTGGTTGATTTGATATTGTGCAGGCACAGCCTGCACTTGGCATTGAGGTGCTATTGTTTCCATTGTGCCTGCTTTGTAGGCTGCCTTTCCTTTATGTAGAGGGATCTGTTTACTTTACTGGTCTTTTGACACCCTAGCAGTGTTGTCTCTTTCTCATAGCTAAGTACTGAAGAAGGGCAAATCCATATGTTGCCCACAGTCTAAACCTTCTTTGCCATGTTAAGCAGTCTCTGCCCTGAATCTGGAGGAAAGCCTTCCATGAGCTCTGGTAGAACTGAGCGACCAGAGGTAGTGCACAGGCTTTCCCATGTCTTAAGGGAAGCAGCAGTTTGTCCATGATGTTTGATGGCTTTCTTTATCTTAACACAAAGATCTCTGGGGGCACACTATGGTCTCTCAATGTGTCCCTATTTAACTACACTCCTTACTTTTAGCTGCTTGGGCTCAGCTAACCAAATGGTGGCAGAGATGTGTATAGGAGATCTTAAATCATTCTGATTTTCCCAAGTCCCTCTGCAGTTTTCAGATGGAACATATGGCAATGTTATGTCTATTTGAAAAAGCCTTTGCATCATATGTTTATACAACTGCTCACTATCCCAAGACAAAAATTCTTTTCCTGTTATTGCCCATTTGCTGACTAAAGAAATTATCCTCTTTATGTATTCTGGTACTTTACCTTGATATCTTACATGTTTAATTATGTAGCCCTCAGTCCATAATCTATATCTTCATCATCTAAGGCCATTTTGCTTCTGTGAATCCAAAGCTTAATGATATGTTGGGAGATAAAGAAGAGATATTTGAAAAATTCTACTGTTACTCTTTTGAAGATTTTTTTTAAAAATCATTTCATCACAAGTAACAGAGTCAATAGGGAAAGATCAGTAAATTCTCAGATGTTTCTTATACATTTCTCAATGAAGTGCTACTAAAAATGATAATACCTTAAACCTTTCATACCAAATAATCCAACTTAGACCTCACAGATTATATATAAAAGATAATGAAAATGGTTCCACTTACCCTATAACTGCAGTCACCTCAAATACTGCAGAGTGGAGTGTTGTGGTCATCTGACCCATGTTGGCACCAAACTCCATAGAAGAGTCAAGAAGAGCCTTGGGAAATCCAACTGAACCTGATTTTTAGACAGTAAAACTGACTGTAGAAGAACAGTAGTGAGAATCAACAATCATGGAAAGTTCATAACCTAATATAGGCCATAGAATAGCCTATGAGTCCTGTTGGAGGATTTTCTTATAAAGGAGATTTACAACTTGCACGCCTCCCCCCTTCCCCCAATTTAAAGTCCTTCAACCATTTCCAGGAATACATTTTTCTCTTGGAGACCCTCTGTACTGTGTGCCTTTTATCATGTCACAGCTGAGTGAATGATTTTAACCTGAATTATTTCCTGTTTCTATGATATGAACTTGCCTCTATTGCACTAATGGAATCAATGTCAATTTTAGCCCATAATTTTCATGAGAGCTTATCAGGAGTGTTGAGATGAGGCAATGCAACATTTAAATATTTTAAGGTTTAAATTTGACAATTACATGGCCATTCATTACTTTGTGAATGTTTTGCTGAGGTCTCAAATCAAAGTGTCTTTGAAATGTGAAGCTTAAACTGGTTGACCTGGGAACTTCTTGGAAGAAGTTCTAGTGCATTAGCTAATGCAATACAAAGTCTAACCTGAATTAGGCATCACGTTTTGCATGCAAACCAAAGGTATCGAATTTGTGGCTTTTGCAAGCATTGTAGAAAAGGTTTTTTAAAAATACATTTCTTGATAGTGCAAAACTAGCAAAAGCCACAAATGGAATAGGTTTGCTTCTCATGGAAAACCTTTTGCATCCTGGAGCTCTGGTAAGCCTCTACAGTACTTTGTGGTTTGCAATTCCAATCTCGGAACAGGTCTGTTATCATCTTAGTTCCTTGAGAAGCTGAACAAGTCCCACACAGACCACCAGAGTGGTCTATGGGATCTTGCCCATCTCATTGGTGGGCTAATGCTTCTCCATCAGTTTCCAGCTTCATAACAGTAGGACCAAGAATCATACTCAGGAAAGCAATTTGTCTACCCCAGATGAGTAGACAGTGGGAAAGTCAGACGTCAGTGTGTCTAAAGATGGATTCAATGGTAAAATGAAATGGATCAGTCAAGCTAAAAGAGAGAAAGTAGCAGCTCTTAGAGACCATGGTCACAACATTTGAAAATTCATGCCAATTCAGCTATACTTGGACAAAAGTACATAAGGTCTGTAACAATTTGGGACAACATATCTTTTAGACTATATATTTTCCATCATCTTGTCTATCTATACACCAAGAAAATAAATGAGAAGGCTCTAGATTATCTATCTTATCTAAAGAGAAGAGGTAGAGATAGGGGGAAAAATTGTGAAGTTTCCTTCTACTTTATGCTTTCAAGAAGCCATGGTCTAAAATCTTGATTCACTGCATTGCTGACCTTTGATCTAACCATTGGCATTCACTTTTGATCCCCAAGTCTAAGGATCCTATCTCTCTACTTTTTGTTGCTAGTGACATTTCCAGTCTCATTAAAAGAGTGGACTCAAGAAATGGGGAACAAAGAGAGAAAGGATATGCAAATGAGTTAGGTCTAGTCTATTCTTTAACTTATACATTGATGAGAGATAAAAATGGGGAGAGGTCTGAAACAGTTAAAAATGGTCTTTAAATTATCTGTGGATTTGTTGCTTTGTTTTATCTCTATATAGTTGACTGAAAATTGGTCATGTGTAGAGCATACATACATTCATTACATTCCAGTCTCTAGGTATTGTTTAAGACATTAATTGAAGGATGACTTACTCAAAAATTATAACATTATACCTGTGATAAGCAGTAGCAAGGAGATGCACATGTTTACTGAACAAATGATAAAGAACCATTAGAGGGGCGCCTGAATGGCTCAGTGGGTTAAGCTTCTGCCTTCGGGTCAGGTCATGATTCTCAGGGTCCTGGGATCGAGCCCCACATCAGGCTCTCTGCTCAGCAGGGAGCCTGCTTCCCCCACCTTCTCTCTGCCTACCTCTCTGCCTACTTATGATCTCTCTCCTTCAATGTCAAATAAATAAATAAATAAAATCTTTAAGAACCATTGGAAAAGTCAATCAAAGAGTGATTATGGGACAGGGACCTGGTAGATGGAAAGAAGCTAACTGGACCAAGCTGAGGGCAGAAGAATGTTCCAGGCAGAAGGAATACCATGTGCTATATGGCTTTGTAGTATGTGGGAGCTTGGTACACTTGAGAAAAATGAAGATACAGTCAGCACTTCCAGGAATGATTTATGCTCCTGGAAAATCATTGTGTTGGTGCAGAATGTACATCTCCTGCTCCCTCTGCCAGATATCTTGGCCAACATAATATTCATAGAAAAAAAATAGGAATAGAAAGAAGGTCAAAAAGGCTATTTGGTTCACATGACTAATTGTACCACCATGTTAGAACAAAGACCTAATCTAGAAAATTCAGAATGCTTTGTGTAGGCTCCTTTTCCCATTGGGTCTCATTAACAATGACCACAACCAACCAACCAACCAACCAGCCAGCCAATAAACAAACAACAATAAGAAATGCCAAACCTCAGTATTTCAGTATACAGAGTCCAATTCAATATAAAAGAGTATATTTTACTTGGAAATGGGACTGCTATTTATTTCCCAGCCAATTCCCAGAATGGATTTTGAACTCTTATCACTTCAAAAATCAGTAAATTGATGGCAGTTGCAAGGTCTGGAAGAAGAAATCACATAATTACTTTCTTGGAGATGAAAACTAGGTCCAGGGGTGCCTGGGTGGCTCAGTGGGTTAAGTGTCATGATGTCAGGGTCCTGGGATTGAGCCCCGTACTGGACTGTCTGCTCAGCAGGGAGTCTGCTTCTCCCTCTCCCTGACCCTCTCCCTCTATGATCTCTCTCGCTCTTGCTCTCTTTTAAATAAATAATACAATAAAATTAAAAACAAACAAACAAACAAACAAACAAACACAGATCCTGCCTGCATGCTAGGCCCTACATATACAAAGCAAGAAAAGCATGGAGTGCAGGACCCTGTAATTTAGCTGGTACTCCATCCTAAGGACTATGCCAGGCTGGGCAGCAGAATTGCCACCACTGGACCGAGTGTCAAATCATGTTGTGTGAGGAGAGGGAAGTCAGTGTTACGGATACTGTCTCAATTAGAACTTCAGTGGCCTCTTCCTGGGTGGTATTTCCTGGAGAATCTCATCTGGGCATCTCCTGAAAGTTTTCCAAATGGGGGCCATCCTTTTGTCACTGCCAGCCAAAGCTGCTTTTCTTTTGGCAGTTTTCATGGCAGGATTACTGCTTAGCATCTGTCACAGCCAACACAGAGGATCTCTGAGAACCGCAGATCATTTGTATCCAAGTAATGAGGTTGTCCTTTTTCCGAACATGATGCTTGCATTGTATGCTGACTAGGGGAAAATGTCTGATGGTGGCTATCAAGCTTTGTTGTTGTTGTTGTTGTTTTTTCTTTTCCTTTTTCCCCTCTCCCAAAGCTTGTATAATTGATGATTCTTCCTGCCAGGGTACGTTTTTAAGCACAAAATTCATTTTAACAGCGTTTTTTGCTTATTAAACAAACCACTGTGTCCCTCCCGCCCCGCCCCGTTTACTTCCACAGCCAGAATCACAGAAGCACAAAACAAATCAGCCTAATTTTGCCATGAACTTTGCTTTTGACATCTTTCTATTTTTCAAAGAGAATAAATGTGCTGTTACTTGACTGCTCTCTTTCAGACTGAAGAAACGGAGAGCTATTTTTGAAGCTCCTTAAATCAGAGGCTATGGCTTTTTACAAAAGCAGCCCCACAGGACATCAAGACTGTGTTTGGAAACATTTGTGATAAAAAAAAAAAAAGAAGAAGAAGAAGAAGAAACAAACCATAAAAATGAACTGGGATCACCTTGTAATTGGGCAGAGAGGGCTTCCTGCTGCTCTCTGTGTTTTTCTAAAAGCCATTCCTTCTGCATTTCTCACCTTTTGCTCTAAGAGATTGTACACAAAATCTCCAATTGCCAAGCAAATCACAGCCGAGAGTCAGACCCCCTGTTTGGAAGAGACCTTTCTCCCCTCAATATTCTCTTTTATTGATGTTATGGAAAGAAATTAGAGATACACAAAGAATCAAGGGTAGTTATACTGAAAAGGCAAGTCTTATACAAAGAACCCTGAGCGAGGTCTTACAATATGCCAACATCCACCGGGGATGACATCAGACAGCTCAATAAAGTTTAATTGTCTCACTGCTGTGCTTCCAGGCAGACACCTTGCATGCCAGTGGAGGATAAGTGCCTTGTAAATAAAATGCATTGTTATTATTTTACTTAATATCGCTAAATAGCTGTTATCTCCCCAGCCAGTGGAAGAGCAGGGAAGACTGTGGTGTGGTGTGTCTTGGGAATGACGTATCCCCCATCTCAGCCCAGAATCTACCCATGACTCTAAGGGTGATAACTTCTATAAGTGTTCCTCCTCTTCAGTTTCTTCTTCTCAGAAGCAGGGTAAAAAAATAATTGCTCCACCTAACTTACCACAGCAGGGATCATTGAATATGCGTATGCATTTTAACCGCCAATAATACTTATTGGCTGCCCACCATTTTAATGGCTCTGGTTGAGGAACAATAGAAGGGTGTATTTAATATGTAAAGATAGCATGATTAATTTTTAAGATGTTTGCCGAACTTTGAGTTCTATTTTTCCAGAACGATTTTTACCAAAGTCCAATTTTTCACGTGTGCAGGCACAGAAAATTATTAGCATGAAAATCTGTGAGAATTTTAGAACAAGACCTTTCTCTGTGGTGAGTCTTATGTGAGAAGGCACCGCTAGAAGAGAGAATCTCTGGTTATGCCGGGATGGTCTGTCTAGTTATAGTTTCTTGTCACACACATATCCTCCCTAAAAGATGAAGTTAAAGCAATGTTAAGTGAAAAAAATGCTTTTTTGAAAAATATTGTGTACACAGGCATGGCATGTGTAAGAATAAGCACCCATGATGAGAAAAGTAAACAGTCATAGGAGTATGTAAGAATAATAAAATGTATGCATTATGTAATATTTCTCTGTCCTAAATACATTGATAAAGTTTACTCTCTTCTTATGGGATTCAGAGTTGTTGTTTTTTTTTTTTACCTGCTTATAAGCCTAAAGCATGTGCATTTTACTTTACATGTTCCAAATGTATTTTACAATGAGTGAGGCATAAGATGCAAAATTATGGGGCAGGAAGATTATATCCTACTTTTTTTTTCATAGTCTTTAAAATTTACTGTATTTTTCCCACACTTTAAAAAAAACTACCTTCTTGTGATGCTAGTGAATTACTGTTTTCATCCATATGTTTATGGCATGTAAACTTCCTTGTATGGATGGATAGACAGGAACGTTATTCTTGGAATTTGTTGACAACATGGGTACGATTTTTCACTTCACCTATTCTTAGGGAATTCTGCAAAGTCATAAATTCAGTGTTAGCTAGCTGGAATGCTTCTAGAAAAAAAAAACAAAAATACAAAAACCCCCACACCCAACTTCAACACAGTGAACTGCTCAATTCCAAAGAAATCTTCCTGGCATTGGAAAATGAATGCATTTTGGCTGCCCTACTGAAGACAGGTCTGCTTGCTGATGGTAGAAACAGAGAAACGAGACTTGAATTCACCCTCTGTGCCATTGGTGATGCCTTCTATACTGCTTTATAGTTTTGTGTGGATAAATGTGTAGTGGACAGAACAAAACTCCAGGATACAATGAAAGAGAATATCTGGACACAGAGAAAGAGGGAAGTCAGGTAGGAAAAAAGAGACCTTGCTGGATAATGGGGCTGAATGCCCTCTTCTGCATGCTCAGTGAAGGAGTTTTCCAGGGACAAATGCTAGTGCTTTGTGGTCCAATTGAGCTGCCTCTGGTGCTATTCAGCAGCTATCTATCATAGAAATTTTTCTCCATTTTTTTCCCTTCTGATTTCATGTTTGGTTAACACGGAGTTCTGTTCCTTTAAGGTATCTGCCATCTTGAATACCCTCAGAGATCTTTCCTCCTCTCTTCTTAGTATAGAGTCTTGTATCAGAGGTGTTCCGCAGCACATGATTCTTGGCCCGAGGGCTCTTTCTGATGGCATGTGTTTGCCCTTCTGATAATTAAATGGGGGGGGGACTTTTTAAACTATCGATATGCTCTCTTTAATTTGCTGTAAATTCAAAGCTGAAAGAAACTGAGGGGTCCCGCCCTTGACTTCACAGTTCAGTGAATTTCGTCTCCAGTGCCTTATTACATCACGGGCTATAATCCAGGTGCTCTGCGGACATGGAGGACAGGGTGGCTGAGTGTCCGTGAAGGCTGGGAAGGTTTCACAGAGGAGAGAACACTTGAGTTTCTGCTAGAGTTTTAAGGTCTGATTTGAAGATCAAATGCTACCACTTACATCTCTTTCATTCTAGGGTTCTGACTGTTGGGGTTTTACATACAAAAAATTGAGCCATTGGTGAGGATGTGGAGAAAAAGGAGCCTTATTGCACTCTTGGTGGGAATGCAAACTGGTACACCCCCTGTGGAAAACTGTGGAGGTTCTTCAAAAATTAAAGATAGAACTACCTTATCATCCATCCTTTGCACTACTGGGTGTTTGCCCCCACCCCAAATATGAGACCACTTATTCGAAGCGATATATGCTCCCTTTTATATATAGCAACACTATTTACAATAACCAAGATATATAAGCAGCCCAAGTGTCCATTGATTGACCAGTGGATAAAGAAAATATGGTCTATACATATACAACGGAATATTATTCAGCCACAAAAAGAATGAAATCTTGCCATTTGCAGCAGCATGGATGGAGCTAGTGAGTATGATGCTAAGTGAAATAAGTCAGTCAGAGAATGACAAATACTACGATTTCACTCTGTTCACCCTGTGGACATTAGGCCCCCTCCATCAAATTAGCTGCTGCCAACCTCTTCTGTCTTTGAGCAGAAGAAGGTCAGGAATGAAGAGGAAAGTGCAGTACCATCCCAAAGACTTCTGTGACAGGTCATGGGCATTTTCCTTCTCTAAGGGAAGATGCCAGAAAGTGAAGAGGAGAAGGAGGATTCTCCCTCTATACGAGCACTGCGGGTAAGGGTTTGTCAGGGGAATAGAAGGGAAGAAACAATCTGTGCAATGATGTGGCTGCATGATTAACCCAGGGTATTTGGAAAGGAGCAGCCTTGGGTATATGGGGGGAGTAGAAGAGAATCTGTAGAAGACACAACAGAGAATGTAGGCTTGAAAAACATTTTGAAGAGTTTGAAGATTATGCTAAGTAATGTGGGCTTAATTCTATTGGCAAAGTGGCATCATTACAACAGGAAAGGGACACTGTCATATCTATGTGTGCATGTGTCTGTGTTTAATAACATTTTATTTTGAAATAGTTTAAGACCCACAAAAAATGAAAAAATAGGGTAGAGAGTTCCATGGACACTTTACCCAGACAACCCCAATGACAATATCTTACATAAACATAGTTTGTCGTCAACACCAGGAAACTATCATCAGTACAATATTATCAATTCTGGGATAAGTCTGGGATGTTCAGATTTCACAAGTTTTTATATGAACTTTTAAAAATGTAGATTTCTATGAAAATTTCTCTTGTGATTAATTTATCATTCATGTTACCTCTTTATTTTTTTTTAAAGATTGTATTTATTTATTTGACAGAGATCACCAGAAGGCATTTTCAACATGAAAATGTATTAACAAATGTGGCATATTCATATTAGAAATATTATTCAAAAATAAGAAGTAGTGGGGTGTCTGGGTGGCTCAGTGGGGTAAAGCCTCTGCCTTCAGCTCAGGTTGTGATCTCAGGGTCCTGGGATCAAGCCCCGCATTGGGCTCTCAGCTCAGCGGGGAGCCTGCTTCCCCCTCTCTCTCTCTCTCTGCCTGCCTCTCTGCCTACTTGTGATCTTTTTCTGTCAAATAAATTTTAAAAATCTTAAAAAAAAAAAAAAACGAGTAACTTACTGATACTGCACAACAGCATGGATGAACCTGGCAGAGAGAGGAAAGCGAGCTCCCTGGGGGCTCAATCCCAGGACCCTGGGATCATGACCTGAGCCAGAGGCAGAGGCTTTAACCCACTGAGCCACCCAGGCATCCTTCCTTTATGTTATCTCTTAAGAGTCCTATTCTTTCCCACTCTGGTAACCACTGGTCTCTTCTCCATCCTTATGACTTTATTTCTTTGAGATAGCTATATAAACAGAATTGTACAATATATAACCCCTGGAGATTGACTTTTTTCACTTAGCATAAGTGCCTTGAGATACATCTGGGTGGTGACATTTATCTATAGTCTGTTTCTTTTTATTGTGGAATAGAGTTTTGTTGTATGGGTGCAGAACACTTTGTTGTCCCATTCACCTGTTAAAGGACATTTGACTCATTTCCACGTTTTGTCTATTACAAATAAAACCTCTATAAATATTCATGTATAGGTTTTTTTTTCCTATAAACACATTTTTAATTTCTTTAGGATAAATATCCAGGAATGTAATTGCCAGGTCATGTGAAAAATATACATTTAACCTTACAAGAAACTATGAAACTGTTTCCAGAATGGCTGTCCCATTCTACATCCCCACCAAGAATATATGAAAGATGTAGTTTCTCTACATCATTGCTGCCATTTGGTACTGACAGTACTTTTAAAAATTTTAGCTGTTCTAATAGGTGTGTAATGATATCTCATTGTTGTCTTAATTTGCAATTCCCTAATGGCTAATGATGTTGAAATCTTTTCATGTGTTTATTTGCCATCTGTATTGGCAAAGCATTTGTTTAAGTATGCTGCCCATTTTATAATTGAATTGTTTATTTTCTTACATTTGAGTTTATAGTTCTTTATATAATCCATATATTTGTCAAATTTGTGATTTGTATAGTTTCTCCTAATTTATACCTTGTCTTTCATCCTTTTAGCAGAGTAGTTCACAGAGCAAAGGTTTTTATTTTTCATGAAGTCTAATTTCTTATTTGGCTATTAGAAATTTTTTCTCTGGTGTTGAGTTTAAAAACTGATTCCCTAACCCTAGGTTGCAAACCTTTTTTCTTTGTTTTCTTCTAAAAGATTGATAGTTGTATGCTTTACATTTAAATTGATGAAACATTTTGAACGAATTTTTATGTAGTGTGAAGCTTCAGTCACTGTTCTTTTTTTTTTCCTTCTGTTTCTGCCTGATTGTCCAAATAGTCCAAAACCATTTGTTGAAAAGATTATATCCTTCAATGAATAACTTTTACACCTTTGTCAAAAATTAATTGGCTGTACTTGTTTGCATCTGTTTCTTGATTCTCTGTTCTGTGGTTCTGTTTCAATTCTTCTGCTAATACCGTATTATCTCTATTATTGTAGCTATATTTCATATAGCAAATCAGGTGGTGTGACTCCTCCAACTTTATTCCACTTTTTTCAAAATGTTTTGAGTATTCTAGTTCCTTACCTTTCCATATAAATTTTAGAATCAGCTTGTCTATATCTAAAAAGAATCTTCCCAGTATTTTCATGGTATTTGCATCAAACTTACAGATCAGTTTGTTGAGTCTTCCAATTCATGACACAGAGGTTCTCTCAATTTATTGTCTCATTAGCATTTAAAAGTTTCAACATACAGATGCTGCACACATTTTGTTAGTTTTGTACTTTAAGTGTTCTATTTTTCTTGGAGTGACTGCAAATGTAAGTTGTTTTCAATTTCACTTTCCAATTGTCCACTCCTAACACAGAGAAATGTGATGGGCTTTTTATGTAACCTTGTTATACTTACTTTTTGGTTCTAGGGTTTGGTTTTGTTTTGTTTTGTTTTGTTAGTTTCCTTGGGATTTTCTATAATATATGCAAATAGTGACCATTTTAGTTCTTTTCTTATTAAGATTTTTATTTCCACTTCTTGCCTTATTACACTGGCTAAGACTTCTAACACTATGTTGAATAAGACTAGTGAGAAGAGACATGTTACCTGATTTCTAGTCTTAGGGGAGAGACTTTATTATTCTCCATAAAGTATGATGAGAATTAAAAAGATTTAAAAAAAATTTTTTTTATCAGTCTGAGGAAATTTCCTTCTGCAAGGGAGTTTTATTATGAATTTTATATTTGAATTCTGTCAAGGGCCCTGAATTCACCAAGAACTTAAAGAGGCTGGTGGTAAGGACTTTTTTAGAGAGAATGATCAGTATAAGGGAGGGAAGGGGAGATGCCCTGTCCTCACCTCAAGCCAAGTGAGGAGTCCAAGAGAACCAGGTGAAGAGCCTGATAAGTATGCCATCATGGAATTTGAGAGATGCAGGATTTAGAATGCCTAAGTAGGGCAAAGTTTAGCTGAGGCAGTCTGCTGGTGGCAAAGCAAAGAAATAAGACTTGCAACATTTCAAAGCTTTATGATATTTTCTGTAAGTCAGAAGAGAGAAGAAGGGATATATATATTTAAGAGAACTGTCATAGGGCCAAAACGGCTCTCTAGTGGGAATGTGGTATGTATGTGCAACCACTGGAAGTCAGAGGTTGGGGGATCATAAGCAGCCACTAAAAGAAGTCTTGTCTGTGTCAAGAGAACTGAGACAGTAGATCCCCAGTGATGGTAAAGATCTTCACAAAATCCAAAAAGCATCCACTAACGCCAAATTCAAGTTAAGACTAATTCTGCTCTAACCTCTTTCCTGTCCACTGTTCCAGTTCAGATACACCACAATGAAAGGGAAACCAGTAGAAAAGCAAAGTAGGAAATGGGGACAGGGTGAAATCATCCATGCTCCCTCTGCTAATTTAGGCTCCTTGCCCTATATCAGACCTGAGTTGGGCGAGGGGTAATGTTATAGATTACATTGGAATTTGGAGTTTTGAAATTAGACTGGATGCGGTGTTTTATTATTTTAAAATTGAGATTATTTGCTAATACCTGAGAGTTATAAGAAAACCTATCTTATTTTCCCCAAATCTCAAAAGTTTGGTTAGAGAAAGAGTTACTGAGTGGATTTGTGGAGGTGGTGATATATGAAAAAATACAGAAAAATAAAATTGATTTTTGTTTGTATCTTAGTGAGTTAAGCTATTTCAGTAAACCCATGAAAATTATTGGAGTCAGAGGATATCTTGGTAATCAACTGTATATGTGGGTATGTAAGAAGTCGGAATGAGAAACCAATTTGGGAGTCCATCCAAAATCTTTTACTCCATTTTGAATCAGTTCAGCTCACAATATTTCCTCCCTGGTATTGCAATACAAAATTTATTTTTAAATAATTCCAGCCAAAGTACTCTATTGAAAGAAAATGAAAAAAAAAAAAAAAAAAAGCAAAAGGTGATATCAGCAAGATTATAGAAAGGGAAGTCTCATCCCTTGTTCTCTTGCAGAAACACCAATTTTAAAACTATATATGAACCAAAATATACTTATGAGATTTCCAGAATCCAGTTAAGAAATTACAGTATCCAAGGTGAGTACAGAGCTGAAAATAGCTACATCAAAACAGGTAAGAAGAGCAATTTTCCTTTACCAATGTCAGTCCCTCCTCCAAGACAGCAGAGCTCAATGCCAGAAAAGAGCACACTATTTTGTGACTTCTTCCTCAGAGAGGAAGAGAAGAGTTGAATGTATATCCAGTGTTCCAGCTTTTCAGAGAGCTGCCCAAGGGACCAATATCTGTCTTGTCTGACTTGGGGTGCTGACATGGAGTTGGCATACTTTGGATGTCTGGTGGCTGCTGACAACAAGGGAGAGTGGGGGCAGCTTACTTTTGTAAAACCAGAGAGCTTGCAGTGCTGCAGATCAACACCAGAGGGAGAGGGAGAGAGAGAGAGAGAGAGAGAGAGAGAGAGAGACTATGAGTTCCTGAATAAGAAATCAGCAAGCCTCTTTAATTGAGAAATGATAGGCACAATCTTAGTGAAGACGAATCACTCAAAAAGAAGTTTTAGGGGCTCTCAGAATCTCTATTCAGTGTGTTTGGTGAGGGTCTTTCCCTGTATGAAGCCAGTCCATAGAGACGGCAAAAAAGTGGCTATTAAAAAAAAAAAAAAAAAAAAAAAAGCAGAGATGGCAATGCAAAACTTTGAGACACATGAAGGAAAAGAGAAACATGGCCCCCAAAAAAGAACAAAATAAACCTCCAGGAACTGATTCTAAATAAATGAGGAATATGAACACCTGACGAAGGATTAAAAATAAAAATTCTCTTCATGCTAAAGAAAACAATGCATGCACAAAACAAGAATATCAACAAAGAGGTAGACAAAAAAAAAAAGACAAATGGAAACAGAAATGTTGAAGCTGAAGAGTACAATAACTAAAATTCACTATATGAAAAATTCACTATCGTGGCTCAACAACAGACTTGATCAGCAGAAGAAAAGGCCACTGACCTCAAAAATATGTTATTTGAAATTATCCAGTCAGAGGATCAAAGAGAAAAAAGACAAAAATAAGTGATGGAAGTCCAAGGGCTATGGAACACCATCAAAGAGATACACATTTTGGGATTCCTAAAAGGAAGAGAGAAAGAGAGAGAGAAGGGGGGGGGCACAATGCTTATGTAAAGAAATAATGGTTGAAAACTTCACAATTTGGGGAAGGAAATGGACATTCTGATTCAAGAAGCTCAGTAGGCTACAACTAAGGGGAACTGAAAGAAATCCACACTGAGACACATAATCCAAAAATCAAAAGTCAAAGAAAGAGAGGATTTTGAATGTGACAAGAGAAAAATGACTTGCTATGTACAAGAGAATCCCAATAAAGCTATGAGCAGAATCTCAACAGAAAACTTGCAGGCCAGAAGGAATTGAGATGGTATATTCAAAGTCCTGAAAGAAGAAGAAAAGCCCTACCAGCCAGGAACTATATCTGGCAAAAATAGTCTTCAAAAATGAAGGAGAAGTAAAGGTTTTTCCAGATAAACAAAGCTAAGGGAATTCTTCACCACTAGACCTGTCTTAGAAGAAATGCTAAAGGAAGACCTTTGAGTTGGAATGAGGGATATTAAACAACAACACATAAGCGTATGAAAGTGTAAAGCTTACCACTAAAGGTAAAAATATATATAAATACAGAATGATGTAATACTGTGAACTTTAATTTAAATCTTGTATAGAAATTAAAAGAAATATAAAAATAACTAGTATAAAAATGTTAAAAATATTAACAGATACACAAAATAAAAAGAATTTATTACTTCAATGTCATAAAATGTGTGGGGCTGAGTACATTGTAGAGTATTTGCCTACATTTGAAGTCAATTTGTTACTCATTTAGAATAGACTTTTATAACTGTAAGATATTTTATGCAACCCCTATCATAACTACAACAAAAAACCCCTATAAAATATATACAAAAGAAAATGAAGGATCAAAGCATGCCCCTATAAAAATTCAACAAAACACAAAGAAAACACAATTTTTACCACAGAAATAAAAAGGAACATGAGACTATGAACAATTGTATGCCAACAAATTGGATAACCAATTCAGAAGAAATGAATAAATTTTTAGAAACATACGATCGACAAACGCTGAATCATAAAGAAAGAGAAAGACTGACCCAACCTATAATGAGTTGGGAGATTGAATCAGCAATCAAAAAACTCTCAACAAAGTAAAGTTCATGACCTGATGTCTTTATGGGTGAAATTTACAAAACATTTAAGAATTAATGCCAATCCTTCTCAAACTCTTCTATAATATTGAAGAGAACACTTTAGTGAAGAGACCACATTCAGATTAATTTGATGAGGTCAACATTTTGCCTGATAAAAAGACAGGTAAAGACACCACAGGAAAAGAAAATTATAGGTTCATATCCCTGAGGCATATAGATGCAAAAATCCTAAACTAACAAACTGAGTTAAGCAGCATATTAAAAAAGTCATACAGCATGACCAAGTAAAATTTATCCATAGAATGCAAAAATGGTTCAAAATATGAAAATCAACCCATGTGATGCACCATATTAACAGAATGAAGGATTAAAATCGCATGATCATCTCAATAGTTACAGAAAAAGGATTTGCCAAAATTTAGCACTCTTTCATGATTAAAAAATGGCCTTAACAAACTAAGAATGGAAAGAAATTACCTCAAAAGAATGAATACCATATATGAAGAGCCCAAAACTAACATCGTACTCAGTAGTGAAAAACTGAAAGCTTTCCCTCTCAGATCAAGAACAAGACAAGGACGCCCATTCTCACCACTTCTATTCAACTTAGCACTGCAAGTACTGTCAGAACATTCAGGCAAGAAAAAATATAACACATGTGAATTGAAAAGGAAGAGGAAAATTTTCTCTGTTTTTAGATGACATGATATTATACACAGAAACCCCTAAAAATTCCGTAAGAAGAATTGTTAAAATAAGCAAGCTCAACAAAGTTGAAGGACAGAAGATCAACATGTAATAATTAGCTGTGTTTCTAAACAGTGATAATGAACATTCCAAAAAGGAAACTAAGAAAAGAAGTCTCACTTAAACAGCGTCAAGAAGAATAAAATGCTTAGGAATAAACTTAACCAAGGATGCAAAAGACTTGTACACTGAAAACTATACAATGTGCATGAAAGGAACTAAAGAGGATAAAAATAAGTGGAAAGAGGTGCCACAGTCATATATCAGAATACTTAATATTTTAAAATATCCATACTACCTACCTGAAGTAACCTATAGATGCAGTGAAATCCCTATCATAATCTCAGTGTATTTTTTATGGAAATAGAAAAAAATGCTAAAATTCATATGAAACAAAAGGACCTTTAATAGCCAGAACAATCTTGAGAAAGAAGAACAAAGCTGGTGGCCTCACAGTTCCTGATTTCCAAACATATTACGAATCTACAGTAATCAAAATAGTATGCTACTGGCATACCAAAAAACTGAAATAGAGAGCTCAGAAATAAATCCTTGCCTATATAGCCAAATGACATTCCACGGGGTTGCCAAGACCATACAGTGGGGAAAGGATAGTCTCTCCAACAAATGGTGTTGGGAAAACTGTATATTTGTATGAGATGGAATGACATTGGATCCTTATCTTACACCATACACAAAAATAGACTCAAAATGGATAGAAGACATAAATGTAAGACCTGAAACAAAATTTCTAGAAGGAAACATAGGAGAGAAAATTCTCCAGAATACTGTTCTTGACAATCATTTTTTTACTATGATACCAAAAACACCTATAATAAAAGCAAAAATGCATGAGTGAGACTACAGCAAACCAAAAAGTTTCCGCACAGCAAAAGAAACAATCATGAGTGAAAGGACAATCTATGAAATAGGAGAAAATATTTTCAAACCTTTTATCTGATAAGGGGTTGGTATCTAAAGTATATAAGAAACTCAAAATATATAACAACCCAATAGAAAAAAACAAAAACCCAAATAGTGTGTTTTTAAGAAACGGACATTTTCCCAAAGAAGACTTACAAATGGGCAACAGAAATATGAAAAGATGCTCAATATCCCTCATCTTCATGGAAATGCAAATCAAGACTACAATGAGCTATCAGTCTACACCTATCAGGATGGCTCATATAAAAATACCAAAATACAGAAAATCACAAGTATTGGCAAGGATGTAGAGAAATCAGAAACCTCGTACTCAACACAGTTGATGAGAACACAAGATAGGGCAGCGACTGTAGAAAACAGTATGGTGCTTCCTCAGAAATAAATAACACAACTACCACATGATCCAGCAATCCCACTTCTGGATATTTAACCCTTAGGAATTCCATGATTCCCTTTATGTAAGGTGTTTTATGTAGCCAAATTCATAGACTCAGAAAGATTGGGGCTGCAGAGAGGGGGCAATGGGGAGTTACTCAACTGGTATAAAGTTTCAGTCATGCAAGATGAAAAAGTTCTGAAGATCTGCTGTACAACGTTGTGTTATAATTAACTATGCAATACTGTGTGCTTAAAATTTTGTTGAGGGTAAATATGTATTATTTGTTTTTTTAGCACAATAAGAAAGCACACATGATGTCAAACTTGGATTTTCTCAGAGGTAAATCTATATTTGGGCCATCTCCTCTTGTGCAGGTGTCATACTTAGGACATGTAGTCCTTGGATTCAGGTGGCCCTGCGTTCCACAGTCAAATAGAAATTATACACTCTTGGGCACATCACTCTTTCTGTTGCTCAGTTTTCTCTTTTGTAAAATCACATAGTGGTACTTGCTAATGTAATGTACTTGGTCTAGATAACAGCTAGTTTATCAATTCATCTTGTTACCAAATCACATACAAAGTATTTGGGAGGCAGAATTCCATTGCACGGACTGCATGGCTCTCTGTCTTTCATTCTTTCTGGAAATTCTATTTTTGTGTGTGTGGAAAATTTACTCTTATGTGCTTCTTTTCTTACATCTCATTATTTCTCTGGAAACGTTGCTACATAAGAGTACGATGATTATCGGGTACGTGGTTGGCTCAGTCATTAAGCGTCTACCTTTGGCTCAGGTAGTGCTGGGATTGGGCCCTGCATTGGGCTCTCTGCTAGGCGGGGAGACTGCTTCTCCCTCTCTCACTCCCCCTTGCTGTGTTCCCTCTTTCACTGTCTCTCTCTCTGTTAAGTAAATAAATAAAAACCTTTGAAAAAAAAGAATGCAGTTATTATCTTTAAATCATTTATAAATTACTTGTTAAGTTTAATGATTGATTCAAAGAGATATGAACTATTTATTTCCTTTAAAGGACTTAAAATCTACCAGGGGAGAAAAATATGTTAATATTACTCACTCTTACATTATTCACAGATACACTAATATATATTAGTTATTAATATATATATATAAAATTAAACTCATGTAATTTATTTATACTACTTACTATTAATTTGTTAGTATTGAAACTTCAAGTAACCATTGAAACTGATCAATGCTAACAGGAGAGAGTAGCAGAAAAAAAGTTTTTAGTTTTTTAGAGGGTGAGGGGACAAAGCTATCATTGAAGATTGAGCCATAAGAGAAGATTCAAGAAGGTGGAATGTCAGGACCAATGGTAGTGTGGTACTCCTCAAAGCATGGGACATATACATAGTGTGGGCTGACAGTTCAGGGGGCACCTGCTATGATCTTAGATAATGTATGAACATGGCTTCCCACAACATTGAAACCCACTCTCATGTGATGTGGAGTGGTGTTGAGAAACCTCCAGAAAAAACACAGGATTTTGAATCCTGGATCTGCCACTCTTAAGCCTTATGACCTTGAGCTAATGACTTAGCCCCTTTGTGACTCATTTTCCTCATCTGTAAAATGGAAATAACAATAGCATTACCTCACCAGGGTCATGATGACCGTGAGATGAATTAACGGTTCTTAATTACTTAAAACAAGCCTGGCATCTGGTGATTGTCTGCATGTGTTTGCTAAATAAATAATCATATTGGGTGGAAATGTAAAAAAAAAATGTTGTTTTCAAATCTCTTTTAATCCTTAGTGATGGATAAACTTATTCAAGGAAAAAATCTCTGGCCTGATGCTGAAACGACTTTAACACCTCTGTAGCCTTTGCCAATCTCTCCCTGCAACAAAAAGAAAATGTCGCAGGCTCTCAGCTTTGACAGAAAATGGCATTGCAATAGCACTTAATAACATGGTATATAATAACAGCACTTTATTGTCATGGCATTTCTTCTTATAGTTATCTTCTATTTGTGTCAAGTGTTTCAGATGTTCCATTTATGATAGTTTTTTATAGCTTCTCTTAAAATGAATTTTTATAAAAATTTTTAATCAATTTAAAAGAACTCGATAATCTGTATTTACTTATTTTTTTATTTTTAAAGATTTTATTTATTCATTTGACATAGAGAGAGAGAGCATAAGCAGCAGGAGTGGCAGAGGGAGAGGGAGAAGCAGACTCCCCACTGAGCAGGGAGCCCGATGTGGGGTTTGATCCCAGAGCCCCGAGATGATGACCTGAGCTGAAGGCAGATGCTTAACTGACTCAGCCACCCAAGCACCCCACAATAATTTAAAGAAAATAAATAAGTAACAGGAGGTGTTTTCTCAAAGACTAGAGTTTGGATAGCTTTGGATTAGAGCACAGGCACAAAACTAGTAATACAGAAAGAAACAAAAGAGAAAGTTCTTTTCTTCAACATTAGGGTTTTTACATGGTTCTCATACACATGGGCCTCAAGCTTCTTTTTTGTCTGTGTGGGCAAAGTGCATGGTTTTGTCCGCCTTCCAAAATCCACCACTCACCTTGTCTAAGCCACAGTGTTGAATAGAAGTGGGCAGGGAGTGTGGGCACTTTGCATTGTTGCTTGAGTGGACCTCTTCTGTCTGCCGAAAAGTGTTTGGTCCAGCTATCTGAGGAGTTCCACTAATTGCCTCATTAGGCAATCTCAAAGCAGAAACAATATTTAAGTACATCAGTGTAACTCCTGTGTATATGTAGGATTTAATAGCAGATGAAGCCAAATGAGCTGAAATGGAAAATTTATTTCTTTTTTAATAAACATTCTTAAATTCTCATTAAAAATAAGACAGTAGACAATTTATGCTTTTCACCAAGATGTAGACTTTCTTAAAAGTTTAAATGCTTCTGAGCCATTTAGAGAAGTTTTGAAATATTTTCTGCAAATTATCCCAACATTTTCAAACACAGGATGTTTAATTAGAGCTTTACTTCCTCCAAACTTAGATGTACAGTATGTGAATCATAATCTCAAAATGCACAATAGTGTCTAAATTTATATGTAATGCATGCATTCATAAAGGAGAAGAATTGCCTCTTATTAATATTTAAAGCTTTTAATAATTATGTTAAAAATATTCCCAACAAGGGTTACTCAAATCCACACTTGGTTTTATAGTTGTCTAATGTAAGTATTGTCTCTGAGTCAGGGGACAGAGAAGAAACACAGCACCAGCACCCGACAGGCAATGTGCTGCCATCCCTTTGTGTTTTTTAACTGACCATATGAAGAAAGGGTGACTGAATGACAGAAGTCCCACCCACCCCCTCAAACTCAGCTGTTCTGATATTTGGAACCCCTTCCTTTTTATCTGCCTGGTCTCGAGCACCTGATTTCCTCACACCTACATTACTATTGTGTTCTCCAAACTGGCCTCTTATTAATTAATTAATAGGGAATTAATTAATAAAAAGTAGGCTCCACACCCAATGTGGGGCTTGAACTCCTGACTCTGAGGTAAGGAGTCACATGCTCTGCCAACTGAGCCCACCAGGCACCTCTCCATCCTGGCCTCTTGATGTTGATCTCTCTTCCTTCCATACCTCTAAGTCAACTTGCTCTCTGTAGACATGGATTTTTCTAGAATGCTGTCCCCACCAGCGCCCTGTTGCTCTAAAATCATCTCTTGTTACCCAGTGCTTTAGGACGGAGTCCTACATCCTTAGCCCTGCTTTCCTCATGTGCATCAGTCTGGCTTCAGCTGCTTTTCCAGAATTCCCTTCTTTCCTTTGCACTGAAGTCTGCACTCCAGCAAGGTCTTCCTGGGTTTCTCACTGCTCTTACTCCCCAACTTCTGAGGCTTTGCTCAGGTTGATTGCCCATTGATGTGGCCTCTCCCAGCCCCCCGCATTCATCGAAGCTCCACCATTTGTTAAGGCACAGTCCAAGTTCTGCTTCTGGCCACCACAGTACAGAGCCAAACCAGGCTTTTCAGTCTGTCAAGTCTCTCCAGCAGCACTTTCTTTCTGTGCCATGGGTTGCTGTTTAAGTTTTTTTTGTGTGTTTATTGTCATCTTTTGGGTTAGAGTTGAAACTACTAAGAGCAGAAACCATCTCACAGTATTCTGTGTGCCTTGTGTAGGATGCTCAGTGAATCAGTTGATTAATTAAGGAATCATGTGCTTTGCTTATTTGGTTTTGTAAAACGATCGGTTACCATTTTGGATAACTATGGGAAGCCTCTGAATTCTTGAAGAATTTTCTGGGAAGTATATGGTCTGTTGTAAGAACTAGCTTTAAGAGATTTTTCTTAGCTTTGAGCTTCTATGGAACCTAGCACCTAGTATGGTGAAAACGGGATAGTCAATAAATGTTGAAAGAAAGCACCAGTGAATGGGTGAATGAGGCACTGAGTTTGATTTTCTGCTCTGGGTCTGCTCCTTAGGCCACTGTGTGCATTAAGACCTCTCTAGTCTATACCCACAAAGTTGATCATACAATGATGTGTAATCCACCTTCTTATATTTAGTGTTTGTGATTATAGCAATCCCCAGATACCAAATTTGTATTTCTAGAGAAACTTTAATTCATAAACATGTTAATCTTCATCATCATTTCAACCTAAAATCTTTATGTTCCTATTACTTAGAAAATCTTTATGATCATATTACTGATATTATTCCTGCCTACCACAAATTTGTATTGGGGTCAGAAATGTAAAATTACCTTTTTTGAATGGGATCTGTTATTTGACTCTTTACTTTGAAAATACATGCTGGTAGAAGAGCAGATTGGTAGAAGCTTTCAGGATATTAAGTTGGCAGTATAAAAGAGTTAAGTTTAAAAGGCTGAATCCTTTCTCATAATTCCATTCAGTAGAATTAGAAAATAATCATGAATATACACAAATATTTAGCTCTAACATGTTTACCTTAACATTGTTTCAAATACAGATAATTGCAACCAACATAAATATCTGATCATAAATTAGACAAAGTGGTAAATTATATTTGATGTACCCACATAATGAAACTTATGTATTTAGGGGCGCCTGGGTGGCTCAGTGGGTTGAGCCACTGCCTTCGGCTCAGGTCATGGTCTCGGGGTCCTGGAATCGAGTCCCGCGTCGGGCTCTCTGCTCAGCGGGGAGCCTGCTTCCTCCTCTCTCTCTCTGCCTGCCTCTCTGCCTACTTGTGGTCTCTCTCTGTCAAATAAATAAATAAAATCTTTAAAAAAAATAATTTTGGGGATTTTACATAATTAATGAAATGAAAAGAGATCCATATAAAAATATATTGTTTTAACTGTAGTTCTTTTAAAGAAAAATGAGTGTGTAGAAAAAAGTATGCAAAGATTCATTTAACACAATAATTATATATATATATGTATATATATATATATACACACATGCAATAAACAATAATGAATATATGTGTAATAATGCATGTGTAGATCCCCCCAAATGTTAAGAATAGTTCTGTCTGGCAGGTGGAATTATGTAAGAATTCTCTTCTTTTTGTATGTATTTATCCTAAATTTTTAGAATAGATATGATAGTTTATACATAAAAAAAGATACGGGTGTTTACTTAATATTTTATTATCAAGCAACATTTATTTTTTGGCTCACAATGTTGTAACATGCCATATCTATTACAAAGCAAATACTCTAGGGACGCTTGGGTGGCTCAGTCAGTTAAAGCATCTGCCTTCAGCTCAGGTCATGATCCCAGGGTCCTGGGATTGAGCCCCATGTTGGCCTCCTTGCTTTTCAGGAATCCTGTTTCTCTTTCTCCCACTCCCCCTGCTTGCTTTGCCTCTCTCACTTTGTCTCTCTCTGTCAAATAAATAAGTAAAATCTTTTAAAACAACAACAACAACAAATATTCTAATAAAGTTCCAAGAGAAAGACCACCATCGTTATTACTCCTATGGTTAGACTCTATTGCCCTCAAAGACCTTCACATTGTTAGCAATCTTGTGTGGATTTAGGCAGTCCAATTTAGGGGATTAAACAATAAAGTTTAAGCACACCAGAAGTTTATTTTTTTTTTTAACACGATCTTTTATAGCCTTTGCAAAAAGATAGAGATACGTAGATCCTTAAAATATAATTCCAGGGAGAGAATTCTGATATCTGGAACTAGTAACACTAAGTAGAGTTTACAGTAGTTGATAAAAGCCAAGGATTAACTTCCTCTGGGAGGCAGATGGTGACTGTTTTCAACTACCTGGAGGGGCTTTGAGACATGGGGGATTCGATTTTTGCAACTCAGACATTTCAAATGCAGTGAGGACAAATAAAAAATACTATACATGTCACTTGCTCTTTCTTCTTTTCATGTCTCTTCCTCTGTGTCTTTTTTCTTCTCTTTGGGTTGCTCTTCTTTCATCCTTTGCCTTTTTCATCCTCTGGCCTACTAGAAATGACTGAGTTAGTACCCGCCAGAGCAAAGTACTCAGGCGTGATTAAATAATAATAATAATAATAATAATAATAATAATAATAATAATTACCCTCCTTTTTCTGACTTCCCGGCTTGCTGACATCTTTCATCAAGGTTTAGGTTTGTGGAGCCCAGTTTTCCCAGAGTAAAGTCCCATCCTGACTGTAAGTTAGGCACTTTGGGAGGTACATTAACTCTTTCCTGCCACTAGGGGACCATTTTGTATAATGCTTCAACAGACTCATTATCATTTACTTACACTGAACCCATTTCTTCCCAGGCTATGCAATGAACAGGCTGCCAGAAGGGAGTCCGTGTAAATACACCTTGGGCAGCTTCACTGGAGTGCAGAATGGGGTGAAAATGAATGACCTCTGCCCTCTTTTTATTTTTTCCCAGCTTTATTGAGCTATGATTAACATATAACATTGTATAAGTTGAAGATATAAGACCAAGTGATGATTTGATACAGATGTATATTGCAGAATATTCACTACAATAGGGTTAGTCAATACAGCCTTCAACTCACGCTGAAGGGGGCAACGTCGTCATCGTCGTCGTCATCATCATTGTTGTTGTTGTTATGGTGAAAACATTTAAAATTTATTCTCCTAGCCACTTTGAAGAATACATTCCAGAATCGATCCTTTCTCTTCCTCATGCTTTGCTGGCATGCTCCTATCTTTGCCAAGGAGGATAGAACCTGTTATTCCACCTGTCCCCCCTGCAGTCTGGCAGGATGTTATTCAGCAGAGAGAGCAAAAGATGTGGTAGAGGCAGTGCGGTCAGGAAGCCTGGGAGAGAGCAGGTTGCAGTTTGATCTTTTCTAGGTAATTGAGACCACGTGTATCACGGTGAGTGCTGCCAAGGGAGCAAATGGCTGTTGAGGAAACAGGTGGAGAGACAGGAAGGGCTGATACAAGAAACCTTGGAGAGCTCACCGCTAGGATTTCCATTTGTATGAACAATGGGAGAGTCAGAAATCTCAAACTGTGCAAGCTCCATGAACAAGTGAGAAAATGTAGCCATTACCTTAAAAAGGGAGGCTGGCTGCTAACAGGAGGTAAGAAGTCCCATCCAGATCAGGAAATCTGCAAGCATGTTGGGCCTGTATCTCGTGGTTATCAGATCCGCTTGACCCAACACCGTTTGCCTTCCACCTGGATCCCTGCTTTCCAGCTGAGCTACACGCCCTCCCGAGTCAGTGATTGAACTAAAGAGTGCAAAATCTGAGCTCACCAGTGGAACAAGCCCTACTTTTGCAGAGGGCTTTGTGAGCCTCTTTTAGCCTTTGAGAATTCCAGCGCATTGCTGTGAAAACTTAGGGTTAACGTCTTTTGCATTGAGAATGGTGTCACTTAGTCTCTTAGTTCCATCTATTTACACAGCAGGCAGCTTTGCATTTGGTTGTAAAGAAGAAATGCCCCAGTAGGTTTTCCTTCTATGCGGAGAAAGTGTGCTTCTGGCCCTTTGTGGGTCAGACAGAAAGCAGAAGGGTGAGCGGAGGGAAAAGGAACTCCCAGGTATCCTTGACCTCAGCCCCCAACTAAGGAGAAGCCAGAATTCACCAGTGTCTACAGTGAATATTTAATCATGCTTTGTTCTAAACCAAACTGATAGATGTTGGAAAGAAGTCTTCACATCTATTTACAAATCTGTTTACCTTACTGGGATTTTTTTTTCTTCCTCTGGAATTTGGAGAGATGAATTATTGTTTTTCTTGGTTGCTTTAGGCATCCCCCATTGGGCTCTGAAGGACTGCATGTTCTCGAAGACCCTTGCATGCTCACTGGGGCTGAGTTTGGAAAAGTACTTGAAGGAGAAGGATCTAAAACAAGCGAATAGGAAAGGATGGGGTCAGCAGTACAGCATCTATGCTGAGAGGTGAAGTGAGTCGGAAAGTGTTCAGAAAACGCAAAATGGAAGCCAGCCCTGTGATATTATTCTGACTCTCCCAGATGTGATATACGAGGTTCAACCGCAGCCCAGCTTGCTGCTGGAAGGCTCTATTGGATCTGATGGCATTACGCAGGCCATATGATTTTGGAGAATGATAAATCGAAAGGTTCATTGCTGTCGCACAAAACTGTCATTGTTACTTTAAGCTGAAGCTTCATTTGGGCTGGAGGAATTGTCCATTGCCTGGAAATAACTGCTGTAGTTGTGGCCGACACCCATCAGCAGGAATATCTGCCAGCTGCTTTCCTTGGGGAGCAATTCTGCATCCCGGGATAAATACAAACTTCACTTTATTATTTTAGCTGGCCAAAGTCCTCGTTTTCAGGGGGCACTGTGGCTACGGAAGGGGTGGGTTTTGTTTTGTTTTAATAGGGGTTCACAACTGTCAGTGGGCACATTGATCACCTGGAGAGCTTGTTAAAATGCAGATTCTGGGGCTCCTCCTGCAGGAGTCTGAGTCAGTAGGACTGCATGGGGACCTCAGGGTTCTGCATTTTTAGCAGGTACCATTTACGACGCTTATTCAAAACTAGGTAGAGACCACGCTTTGAGAAACCCCGGTTCGTGACTTTTAAATCAGAATCATCTTACTACAAGAAAGACTTCTCTTCAGCCCAGAAAGCCGTTTATTTATACAGTTAGATTTTTTGAACCATTGGAACAACAGTGTTCTCAGGATAGCCCTTACTAAGAGATGTCACAACAGAATACTTACCACTATTGCTGTCCAAACAAGTGTTGACCCTGATATCTTTTAACTCCTCCACCTCTGGTAGTCATGGTGTTCCAGTGGCCCCTGCCCCTCTTTGGCCATTGATGCCTTCACCCTGAGACACAGCTCTGTCCTTGCCGTGGGACCTCCTTTTAAGCATCGGGTCTCCTTGCAGTGGGAAGAGGAAAGAGGAAGTGGTTTCTTGAAAAATTCAGAATTTTTTCCCCTGAATGACTAGATATCAAGTTTGTTTGTTTGTTTTCTTTTGTCCTCATAATCCAAGAGATACTCTTGCCCTTTCTTGCTTCTTGGGTAGTGGTGCTCCGTGTAACAGAGAGTTACACAAGGACAAAGCGAAGCAGGATGCTTGTAGACATTTTGGTGGAGAAGCAGATTGTTTGGTGGACACTGTGTTGCAATGGGAAGGAGCCCTGGACTCAGAAGCTAAAGTCTTGGGTTTGTACGTTTATTTAGCAGAGGAGGAAACAAAGGCTCACGATCGAAAAAGATTTGCTTGGAGACAGTGAGAAAGACCTGGACTTCGGCTCACTTTCGGAGTCCAGCATGGCCCTGCAGTCAGCCTTCTAGATCATCAAGGACTCCACACCCACGTCTTCCCACTTCCTAGCACCTGCCCACGGGCTGCTCCATCTGGGGAACTCACGTTCCCTCTTAGAGCTTGTACATCCAGGGTGTTCGTCAAGCTGTACATCAAGTGTGATCATAAGCTTGGTCACTTTTGCCCTGTCAGCCCACACCTCAAAACCAATCTGTTCTCTGTATGTATGAATTCAGTTGTATATTGTTGGTCTTTTGTTTTGTTTTAGATTTCACCTGTAAGTGGAATCATACGGTGTTTGTCTTTCTCTGACTTATTTCACTTAGCATAATACCCTCAAGGTCCATCTATGTTGTTGCAAATGGCAAGATTTCATTCTTTTTTATTTCATTGTATACATACACTGCATTTTCATTCACAGATGGACACTGAGTTTGTTTCAAGAATTCTTAACCTTAAGCTGACTTCCGCTTCCTTTTTCCCCCCTGACAAGTGCGTCTAGTCTATTGCACTGGGAAAGCTTGAGGAAATCGGAAAGGTCAGTATTCAGTTCCCTTAATAGCAGCAGGGGATCCTTGCGTGTAGAGAGAGAAATTTCTGGCCAGTACTTCTGTCAAACCTACCTACCACTGCCTTTCGAACATATTTTTCCCATCCGAGTTACCATCTCTTCATTCTTTGATCCCCTCTGTCATTCACCATGGTGTTTCATGGTAGTGGTGTCTCTTGATAGCATCTTGGTCTCAAGCTCCTTAAAGGAGAATTTCTTCTGCCTCTTTGTCACTCCTGGTGTCTGGGCTGGTGTTTGGGACAGAGGAGGCTCAGAGGGGCAGAATTAGATTTTCTAAGTCTCTGTGCCTTGGCTCTCTGGCTGTCTCCTACCAATCCTCTGTCCTCCCCCAAACTGCACTCTTCCTCCTGCCTCTGCCCCTCTCTGGTTGTGGAGCTTTGAGCAAAATAGGAAACCCTTTGGACCTTGGTTTACCATTCAAAAACACGACTTATCTAAGGGCCTTGGCACACTGAAGGCACTCAACACATCTTTGTTCCTGCCCTGAGCGAACCCTTTTCAGATCGCTCGGCCATTCAGGGATACTCTCTGTCTGAGCTCAAACGTCACAAACCCTTGACATTTGACATATGTCCTATTACGGAGACTAAAACATCTTTATACATTTTATATGCTGTTTCTTTACAAACTAGTTTAATCTCATGCAAATAGAAATCGTAACACTAGAGCCTTGTCTTGATATTCTTGGGGCTGTGAGCAGACTCTTTCCTTTAGCTGTCAACACCAGCGTTCTAATGGGGACAATCCTTAAACACCCACCTCAGACACACACACACACCAAATCCCACTTATCCCATACTCTGTGCAGTCTTGGATGTCACTAAAACCCAGATGTTTAATAACATGTGTTTTTGAAGCCGTTGATAATGAAAGACTGGGGTTTTGAGAAATCCTGGGATGGAAAACCTCTCTATTCCAGCCCCGGTCTTATTCAACATCCAGCCTGCAACCCCCCACCACAATTCATTTTTATCTGCCGTGGTAAACGTGCTGGGGATACCTGTGGACAGACACCCAGGCCAGGAAAAGGAGGTATTTGTGTAGTTGTCTTCTAATAAGGTCAAAGGCGCAATGCATTATACAGCTCTGTGGGCAGCCAGACTCATTAGAGCAGGAGTGGGCCGTGGGACTTGTGTGGGATATGCAGAGGCTGGGGTTTCATTTGGGGTCTGTGCCTAGTGGGTGTCCTGGACTCTCTCTGCACAGCTTGAATTGGGGGTGGGAGAACGGCAGCCCAGAGCCTCTGGGAGCCCCACAGGACCCTTTGCACTTCTGAATCTGAGGTCTGATTTCCACCCGGTGCTAACTCAAGCTGGAAGCAAAGCAAAATGCAAAGACCCTGGTGCTGTTTGCAATTTCTCCTTGACCAAATCCTGTAGTCACTGCCTCCCAGCTTGGAGGTGGGTGTTCCTGTGGGCCGTAGGTTGAGGGAAGGTGAGCGAGGCCATCGAGCAAGGGGAGAGCTCTGCAGGCTGTGTTTTGGTGCACTTAATGAATAGTGTGAGGCGAGGAGCTGAAGCCCAAAGCCTGACAGGCTGACAGGCCTGATTGCCATTTGCATGAACCGCACTCTGCCAGTGGAAGTGACTGGAGAGAGTGATTGATTTGTTTTGCTGAGGCTCCTTTGTGGTCTTCTGGGTGGATTTCTGGCCCCACCTCTCAGCCTCAAAGCCCTTGCTTTGCCTGCTGTTGCTTTTTTATTTGGGGGTAATGAAAATTTGTTATAAGCCTTCCCTTTCATCTGTACGTGGCAGGCTGTCACAGAGAAACGAGCCATTCTGCAGCCTCACTCCTGTCCAAATTGCTAAATGTTTTTTTTCCAATTGCTTCCCTAATGGGCCGGGATAATGGGAGCGGCATGCTCTCTGCCCACGCCGGAGATGCCAGCGCATTTGTCCAGCACACATGTGTGGTGGGCACCCGGCCCCTTCTGGCCGCGGCGGCCCAGCCCGGTGCAGCCGGGCACAGGCTGGTGCACCTGCCGGTGCACTTGCACCCAGGAAGGTGCTCCCCAGCCCTGGGCCGTCGCAGAGCGGCCAGCCTGGCAAGTGAGGTTCGGCAGAGAGGGCGGGTGATCCAAGCCGACCGCCCCCCTCCCAGGCCCGGGGGCCACTGAAGGACCCGGAGGGGGCCAGCTTTTTATGGACTCCAGTTGCTGTTTTGCGGAGGGGCGGGCTCCTGAGCTCCCCACGGCTGGCTGTTTCGCGAGCAGGATGCTCAACTGTGGCTGACCCACAGCTTTATGAGCCTAAGTGCTTATCCAGGAACAGAAGTGAGGAGGTTGTGTGTGATAAGAAAATAATTTGCCAAAACTGCAACAATAAAGAGGGCCTGGTGGGATCTCTTATGGTATGAATAGCCCCGAGCAGCTGCGGATTTCTCCCTGCTTTCACAATTATTTTCATTTTTATAACAACTAAAAGCTAAATGCCTTGTACAAGCCTGGAGAATCTTGCCTCCGCTTCTCATCTGACGTTTCTTTCTCTTTCTGGGAATCTTAACAGGCACACAGCCTGGACAGAATGTTCCTTGGCATCGCGGCTTCAGCGGGTCGGCTCCTTGGCCTAGTGACAAGGGCGGCGCTGCGCAGCTCTGATGTCGCGCTCCCCGAACAATCCCCCTCGCACAGAAAGCTCCAGTTGCACCCTTTGGGGCTCGGGAACAGGTGCTCGTATTACTGCGTCCTGGAGGCAAGGAACTCTTCATCAGAAACCTTGTAATTCACAGCAGTTGCTCCGTTGACAAGGGACAGGCGCTCCCCTGGAGAACGAAGGAGGCAAACGCGGTCCTGCCTCTTCCTGCGCTCTGCTGTGTCCTGAGAACCCTCCAGCACTTACCGAGTGCCCCCATCTTTCTGCTGGGATGCTGAGTGTTACCATCATTCGCATTTATTAAGCGTCTTCTCCGAATGGGTACCACACTGGGCACCTAGACAGTTTCCCCGGGATCACAGGTCTTAAAGTTAGGCCGAACAGGTCCCCACCTGGCTCCCTCAGTGAGTGGCTGAGTGACCTAAATCCTTATTTGCTCCGGGCCATGGGGATAAAGCAGTGCCATGTCATTGGACCGTAGGTGCTATTATTAATTAAATGAGAAAATAGATATAGAGCAATTGGCAGGATGTGTGGAACCTTATTGGTACCCAATACATGTTAGCTGTAATTACCACATCTCTTCCTTTCTGAGGGTCTCTGGTTGGGAATACACACGCCACACAGGATGGCATGAGAGAGAATGTGTTCAAGGAATGCATTTAAGGAGTGACGAAGACAGCAAATGCTATGATCAGAGGTGGGGTCACTTAGGGCAGGGCAGCTAAAGTTAGTTTTTGAGAGATACGGTTGTGTGGGCAAAGCATGTTTCGAGGTTAACTTGGCTGGAATTACTGGAACAGATAAAAGAAGGGAAATGGGAGGATTAATTGATTATGATACAGGAAGGGGCTGAACTAAACATTTATTCTATTTGTGAATACAATAAAATTAAAATGGAATGTTTTTGGTGGGAGAAGTTAGGAGAAGACCGAGCAAACTGGGACACTTTTTTTTTTTTTTTAACTGAATGACTAAATATAACATTGGACATAGGAAAATCTGGAAGGAAAGCTGATTCTGGAGAAAAGATGAGCTCAGTTGGAAGATTTGGACGCTTTGTTAGGCTATCCAAATAGATGACTTCATGACGTAATTAGGATGTGGATAACACAGGCTAGACGGAATAAAGAAGATGGCTAAGGTGTAAACCTTGGAGAATGTCAAGGATAGAGATTCAGTACATAGGAGCAGGGACTATATAATAGTGGAAAGATAGATAGAAGTTCAATGCTGTGAAGGTTGTTGGAATGGAGAGCTTCCCCAAGAATGAAGTGGTCAGTTGTAGGAAATGGTGGTAGGGCCAAACAGAATGATGACTGATAATGGGAGCTGAGAATTAGGGTACACAAGTGGAGAGATATATGTCAGGGGCAAGATGGGGAGTCAAAGTAACCCTGTCAGGAATTAGGGAGTGCAAAGTGATGGAAAAATGGAACTGCATTATGAGCTGGGAGGTTATTGAGAGGTAGGACACATGATGTGTCTACTCAAGGGACCACTGGGCATACATTTTACCCAGTCACTCCTCTGATAACAGGAGAATTAGGCAGGGGAAAACAGGGAGGAATATTATCTAGGGATTAAAGGAGCCTTTCTATAGTCTTCGCTAACTTAAACTGTTGGCTTTATCTCTGTATGAGGCAGTTCTTCTCTAGAATTTTCAGTGGTCCCCCACAATCTACCAAATACCCCCAGGAGAGCTTGTAAATCTGCTTGCTCTGTTAGTAAGTTTATATTTCTCATTTGGAAAAGCAGCTGTTACCTATAAGTTTCTTACAATAAGATTCTGAAGTTCCTTTTTGTTTGATTGATTGATTCATTCATTCATTTTCCTTTAACAAATTTTTATACTGTTCCCATGACCTACCTTGTTCCAGAAACTCAGATATAGTGGTGGATAAGGCAGAAAAAGGTGTCTTCTTTCATAGAGCTGTTAGATGGAAGGATAATAAGCATATGATATAAGATAATTTCATAAGTAATAATGTGTTGGAGCTGGGGAGCTAGTTTTGGTGGTGATAAATGGGATGATTCCTGAATGACAGGAAGGAGTTAACAGGGAAGATCTAGGATACAGGGCAAGGGATAGGAAACAAGTGCAAAGGCCCTGAGGTGGATGGAGCATGACTTGATATGTTCAAGTAACTGAAGGAAAGCTAGTACAGCTGGAGTACAGTGAGCAAAATGAAGATAAACTGGAAATTTACTTCTGGATGGTAGCAAGTTCAGGGTATGTAGAAAGTGCAGGCCAAGGAGTCTTGACTTCAAGTGCAATAAAAGCTGTTGGAGGATTTCGAGAAGTGGAATGCCCTGGTCTTTTTATGTTTGTAAAAGAACGTACTGGCTATATGGATCAGTGGAAATGGTTATGGAGGGTTGTAAGCAGGAGGATGACGTAATTGGATTGCCTTGTGGGGACCGGATCACAGTGGAGCTGGGACACATTATATTGCAGTAGTCAGGATAGAAAAGCTGATGAGGATTCATGTTGGGGAAGAAGCAGTGGGGACAAGGACAAGTGGGCAGATAGGAGATAGACTTTGGAGGTAGAGCCAATGGGGCTGCCCAAGAACTGGAGGTCAGGAATCAACATGGAGTCTTAGGTATTTTATTTTAACAAATCGATCAGATGGTTGCATCTCATACAGGGATGAGGAAAACGCAATGACAGATGTTCTAAGCACTGTGAACTTTGTAATGCCACCCCCAAGAGGGTGCCCACTGGTTTCCAGAGAATCAATCGGAATCAACCTTAAAACTAAAGGCATGTGGGGCACCTGGGTGGCTCAGTGGGTTAAGCCCCTGCCTTCGGCTCAGGTCATGATCTCAGGGTCCTGAGATTGAGCCCCACATGGGGCTCTCTGCTCAGCAAGGAGCCTGCTTCCCCGACCCCCACTTCTCTGTCTGCCTCTCTGCCTACTTGTGATCTCTCTCTCTCTTAAATAAATAAACAAAATCTTTATTAAAAAAAAAAACAAAAAAATTAAAGGCATGAGCCATGAGAAAAGTTGAAAATGAATGATAGGCATATAGATGTTCATTATGTTATCTCAATATTTGTGAATATTTGAAAAGATCTGTAATAATAAACTTTAATAAATGGAATGGCATGAAGTCTTCCTTTCAGTCAATGAATACCAGTTGGCTAGATATAGGAGTCTTCACCAAGTTTTGAAATAAATACCCACTAAGAAGATTACATGAACTACTAGGAGAAAAGGGTGCCTCCTTTGGCCCACTGAGGCAGCATCAAGGGCAAACTTCACAGGTACACAAACTGCTCATGTCTGGAAGAAAAGCATTAATAGCAGAGGAATTAAATGGCTGCCAATTTGTGAACACCCAGTCTTTATGTTTATTGATTTGGGGTTCCAGTTTAGTGCTTGAGCTGTCTCTATCCATCAAATTTTCTACATAAGAGCATAGATCATCCTGGGAAGTGTGTGTGTGTGTGTGTGTGTGTGTCTGTGTTGGGGGGTGTAGCTCAATTGCCTACAGTTGGAAATATGGAGACTGTGGGTTCAAATCCAACTCCATGCAGATCCACGTGGGACTGTGAGTAGCTATATGCTCACTGCTTCATTGGCCTTGATAAAGATAATATTGATCACTACAATTGCTCAGCAGTGTATTTATACAGAAGTTGGATTTTAAGCCACTAGATAAAGGGACAAAATGGCATCCCACTCCCAGCATTTAAAAGCACACAGATACACCATAAAATGTTCTGCCTAATTGTCAGATTACTTTGTATTTCAAGGGAGAAATTAGGGTAGAGCATGAGAGCTAGGAGAATATGTTGTCTCCTGAAAGATATTTATAATTCTTCAGGTGGGTTCAGAATAGTCTGTGTATTAGGATGAACAAGGACATTTTCTGTGTCCTTCTAATAAAGCTATTTGCTCTTGTGAAAGGTCCTGACAGTGAGGAGATTCAGAAAATTATGACATTAAGAAGTAATTAATGGAGATGTATTTCTAAATAAAAGATAGTGATTAAAAACAATGTAACAGGTGCCTAGGTGGCTCAGTTAGTTAAGCATCTGCCTTTGACTCAGATCATGATCCTGGGGTCCTGGGATCAAGCCCTATGTCTGGCTCTCTGCTCAACATGGAGCCTGCTTCCCCTTCTCCCTCTGCTTCTCCCCCTGCTTGTGCTTTCTCTCAATATCTCTGTCTTTCTGTCAAATAAATAAATAAAATTGTAAAAAAAATACCCATGTTGTAAAACATGAATGCCATTTTTGAAGGGTTGAGGTTGTGATTAAAACACAGTTTACAATCTGGGTGATCACTGTAGACTTACAATTGTCAACTATAGAATAGTTCCATTTGGGTTTGCCCCCAGTAGACTTGACAAAGTCTTCATGAAATTATGAAAAATTATGAAGTTATAATCTTTGTGCCAAATTGACCCTGTTGCCATATGTCTTGATATTTCTTAACCTCTGTGAACAGAATTTGTTTAGGTAAAGTATTTAGCAATATATTAAGAGTCTTAAAAATATTTTATTTTTTAAAAAATATTTATTTAAAAATAATTATTTTAGGGACGCCTGGGTGGCTCAGTTGGTTAAGTGGCTGCCTTCGGCTCAGGTCATGATCCCAGCATGCTGGGATCGAGTCCCGCATCGGGCTCCTTGCTCAGCGGGGAGCGTGCTTCTCCCTCTGCCTCTGCCTGCCATTCTGTCTGCCTGTGCTCGCTCTCTCCCACTCTCTCTCTGATTAAAAAAAAATAATAATTATTTAAAAAAATTTTTAAAAATTATTCTTAAACATTTTTTACAATTATTTAA
This sequence comes from Mustela nigripes, assembly GCF_022355385.1. Lineage (NCBI taxonomy): Eukaryota > Metazoa > Chordata > Mammalia > Carnivora > Mustelidae > Mustela > Mustela nigripes. The sequence continues at coordinate 46,415,973 of NC_081564.1, read as the reverse complement.
AAAATTATTTATTTGGCAAACAGAGATAGCGAGAGAGGAAACACAAGCAGGGGGAGTGGGAGAGGGAGAAGTAGGCTTCCCACTGAGGAGGAAGCAATATGTGGGACTCAAGATCCCAGGACCCTGGGATCATGACCAGCCAAAGGCAGACACTTAACCAACTGAGCCACCCAAGTGCCCCAAGAGTCTTAAAAAATGTTTTAAACTAGGATCCCTCTTTATATGATAATTTAAAGAATTAGAGATACAGCCAAAGATTTAAATATAAGGATGGCTAATGAAGCATTGTCTACAGAAAACAAAACAAAAAAACCCTGGCAACATTTTTTACAGATAATAAGACTTATCGAACAAGCTATGATGTATATACATAATGGAATAGTATGTGGTCATTAAAAATGCTCAGCGAGTGTAACTAATGATTAATGATAAGGGAGATTTTTCCTGTTATAATTACAATACTAAGTAATAAAAGAAAGATATGGAAGTGGGTATACATATATATATATATATATATATATATATATATAGTACTGCTCAATGAAGTAAAAAAATAAATATATATGTTTGTAATAGATACATACACAGAAAATATACCTTAATGTATGAGGTACACAATGGATATGTTTACTTTAAATATATTCAGGGAATATGTGTATGTTATGTATACATATATGTATATGTAAATATATGTGTATGTATGTGTTTGTTTGTTTAAATACATACAGAAAAAAGACTGGAAGGAAATACACCAAAGAGTTATTGTAATCATCCTTGGATGGTGCAATTATGGGTAGATTTTTCTTTATTTCCCAAATTTTCAGGAATGAACATGTGTTACTTTTATGATAAAAATGTTATTGTTAATTTATAAAACAGGACTGACACCACCATGAAAAAACAATGTAAAGTCAAGCTTTTGATGCAACTACCCTAGACTTGCTCCCCTACCATGTGAACATTTGTGGATGTACCCATATGTGTTTCTTTTTAGTGTCAGAATTTAGCAAGACAGATTGGAGCCTCATCTCTGCAAAGCCAGTTCCTCTTGCTCAAGGAGAATATTCCTTGTTTATGCTGCAGGCAAAACAACTAGTTTTTTTTTTTTTTTTTTTAAACCTCAGGTCTATCGTGAAAATGAGCCATCTGTGGCAGCCAGGGTGTTTTTCCCCAACCTAATAGCACCTTTCATACTGAACTCTTGGGCTTTTCCAGGCGCTTCTGACAGCTGCAGAATGATTATGTTCTTTTTCTTTTTTTAAAAAAAACTGGTAGAAGATGGTATACTGGGAAACTTTGCATATGAATGTAGTGTTGGGAATTAAAAAAAAAAAAACAAGGAAAGCAAAACAAGCCCTGTGGTTGGGTTTGCAAAATGCCACATGGAAGCCCAGTCTCTGCTCACCAATGCTTGGCTGTGGCGAGCTGGCCTCGTGACACAGCTTCTTCACTTTAAGAATGGGGAGAGGTTCTCCCTGTCATCATTTTTTTGTAAATATATTAGATTGTATCAAATACAGAATAGGTATATGGAAACTTTTATTTGATTTTAATTTATTTATATTTTTAAGATTTTATTTATTTATTTGAGAGAAAGAGAGAGCACACAGCAGCAGAGGGAGTGGCAGAGGGAGAGGGAGAAGCAGGCTCCCGGTTGAGCAGAGAGCCCAATCTGGGTCTCGATCCCAGGACCCTGGAATCATGACCTGAGCGAGGGCAGACACTTAACTGACTGAGCCACCCAGGCGCCCTGGAAACATTTTATTTTAAAAAATGAAAGAACGGATGAAGATTGAGTTAAGGGAATTTCTTCCTCTGGTGACTGGAGGACCCACTTTTCCAGCTTACCCACTTGCCTTGGGGAGGGGCCATGCAGATGCCCCTGCTCAAGAGAAGGGGGTGGGGCACCCCACATCCTCATAATACAGGGATAGGTCCATCAGGATGTCCCAGATATTTTAAGCAACCCGAGGGTTAACAGTTCCTTCCCATCTATGAAAGAAAGCAAACATGCACCGTCACTGGTGTTATTCTATTAATATCGCATCCTCCTACCTTCTCTGATGAGTCCTTTTCAAAGTCATGAGGCAAGGTTTGCCACAGGCTGCTGACTACAGCAGGAAAGAAACTGGATGCCAACTTTGTGGCAAAGCAGGTTCCAGACAGTCCTCTGTGTACAGGACGGGGCTTCTCCATTTTCCCCACGCCGTATTTCCCTGCCCGCCTGCATCCTCAGAGTTTTGAATTTTGGCAGCTTTCCCTGTGATGGAAGGAAGCTGGAAATAACTCCTGCTCATTTTCCTTGACTCGTCGGTGTCACTCCATACATCATCAAGCCGTGGAGATCGTGGCTCACGGGGAGCCTCCCCCTCCAAGGCAGCTGGAGAAACCCGTAAGGCAGGCTAAAGCTTAATAAACCCAAGGCTCCTCGGCTTGCTTGGCACTTCCTCTTAATAGTGAAACACATCTTTGACAGTCCACAAAAGTCTCCCTTCTGGGCCTCCTTTGTCTAAACTTAATATTTCCTGTATTAAGTCTTCTAACAATCGTCGTGAGGAAGGTTGAATGCTAAAGAATTCAGAATCAATTAAGACTCCTCCAGGAAATCAAAACCTTCTGTTAAGCTGTAAAATGCTCTGGGATGAACTGGTGTCACCTGATAATATTGCACCAGAGATGTATTGTAAAGCCTGATGCTCAAGGCCAAGTGTCTCTTTCTACAAAAGCTACAATCCCCTCACCACATGAAGTTTATCAGCGCTAGAAGAATAGAAATAATGAGTGATTATACACCACCTTAAGTGACGGTTCTTTTCCCTAATATCAATAGAAAAGACTTTCCTCCTTGTGACCACCTCCATGGCTCTTAGGAAGAGATGCCGCAGTGACAATGAGAAGGTAGGGATGTCCCGCAGTCTGTCGTGAGTGTCTGATAGTGGGGTTCTTTTCTTAAAGTATAATTCTGAGATTAGTAGCTACAGATTAAAGGACCTGCAGGATTCCAGGCGGTCCGAGATCAGGAGGACTCACAAGTGGCAGAACGCAAGGTCAAAGTCTTGATGGGCAGCCACAACACCTAGGTCCCAGGGAATGACAGAACATTTACCTTTAAATCAATAAGTGAGCAGAACCAAGAACTTTTCACAGAAAAATAAAAATTTGCCATGAGAATTCCCAATGAGCCATCAAAGTTATGCTAAAAAGAGGCCCAGTTTATGTAACCTTCCCAACCTAGAAAGTTCCATACGAGACAATTTGAGAGACAGTGGTGAGACAGGTAACACAACTTGGAGTCTTCCCAGATTTAGGAATTCTAATACATGAACAGAGAATGTCATGAGAAAATGCACTTGAATTTCAAAAAGGATCATCAACACTTCTTCTTTCATCAGTCATTAATCATTGCCTTTGTGTTCTTTTTTAACATGGTGATCAGACGTGGGACCTCCAGGCTTCCTCCACAGACTAGACTGGAGAACACGAGACAGGTATTCCCAGCCCAGAGTGATGGCTAAATGCTTGTGCATGTTTCCTGTGCTGAGATCCTTCATTAGCCCAGCTTGACTGTTTCGGGGTGGTGCTGCTTTATCTTTAACGGGCCAGACCTCATTTTTATTCCCACTTCTGGGAAGGACTGTTTGACTCACGTGAAACTTTTCTGGGCTTTGTTAGTGCAGCAAGCATGTTGCTTGGGCCGGTAAGCAATTTCAGTAGTATATAGGTGGTTAATTCCATTGCCAGGCCATTGAGCTCTCTACACGGTCAGTTTGCTGTGTGCTCACTTGCTGTATATACACAGAGCACACGGCAGAAATATGCACCTCCTCTCAACGCAGCGCGCAAGCTGTTAGCAATCTTCTTTACATTACCTGAGGCCCACTCCATCACCCCTTTCACTTAATATGATAGATTGCAGGATGTAATATAGAAAAATGTAGTGTGTGTGGCATATAAACTCACAGTGCATATCGGATTTAATATACAATGCACAGAAGCCACTCTATAATACATAGTCAAAAAGGCTGCCCGCTGCTGTATTGATGCCGGGCCCGGTTCAGGAGAATAAGGCAAGTTTCCATTGCCAGAAAAGAGCAGAGTATTCAATTTCTCATCTAGTATAGAGTATAAATAAAACATGGTGTACGGTAATACCAAACTGCATGAAATGATTTCCCTTAGTACATAAACTTATAGCACCCCAGTCTTTGCTTCAAGTTGAATTTTCCCAGTTCTCTCGGATGGCAATAGGGAATTGTCTGACCTTCTACAGCAAGAACTTCCCACTTAACAGATTCTGGGGCTCCGCTGGGCCTCACGCTAATGGACAGCCATTAACCGTCTTGGAGCTCCTTAGAATTCCCTGGAGCTTTGCAAGCTGAGTTCCTGGATCTCTCCAGAGTCAGGAGTTGACAGGCAGCTGTCAGTCAATTGAAAATTTCTTAAAGCTATACCCTGTAGCAAATAAAAGTGCTCAGTATTTATAATGAGAAAAGATGATTGTGCCAACACTAATATGATTTAATAAAAACATTAACTCGGTAGATGTCATCTTTAAGTCTAGTTATCTCCAAATAGATGTCTATGTATTACGTAGTGCCTCTTATTTATAGAGAGCTATTGATTAAGTTCCTCTGCCATTCTTGAGCACAGTCATTTCTGCCTTTACAGCCATGCCTTGAGAAGGGTAGCTCTCAGTTACAGAAGTCCCCAATTTCCATGAAAGTCTGTGAAAATGAGACAAAGAAGACCTTTTCTAAAGCAAATCTTAAATTATATTAACATTACTGGTTTCACAGGGTTGCGTGGTCTAAAGGGACAAGAGGACTAACGCCAGAGACTTTGGAGATGAGTCTCATCTTGGTTCTTCTTTCAGTGGGCAACTTACTGTAGCTTTGTTAGCCTTGCTTTCTCCATGAGTGTGGTTTGGGCAGCTGACGCCCACGCTGCGTGATCCATTGGTTCAGGTCTGGGTGCCGCTTAAGAGTGTGACTGCACTGGTTTGGAGAGGTGGGAAACAGCCAGGGAGGGGTTTTTTCTTTCGGGCTTCTGCAGAGATGTGAGTCAGTCATTCTTTTGAGAGTAGCTCTCAAGCTGCTGCCAACTGGGTTGTGAAGTCATGGTTAAGAGGGAATTTTCAGTGGCGAGGGCTATTACTCTCTAATCTCGGTGATTAGAGCACAATGTCTTTTACCTTTCATATCACGAACCTTTTGTCACTGTTGACTCTAAAATATAGGAAATAGATATCAGCTGGGAGTGAAGGAATTAAGAACTGTCCTTGCAAATCTGGGACTTCCGCTGACAGAACAGATCAAGGACGTAAATGAGTAGGAGATCCTGATCGTTATTTTGACTTGTTGCTGATAACGCCGGCTAACAGATCTGCTTAATTAAAGCCATGGCCTTTTTATGGTCAGTTCTTTAATTCTAAATGTTCTTAATCTAAAATAATTTCAGATTTAGAGAATGCTTTAAGGGTAGTGCAAAAAAATTCCTGAATGCTCTTCACTCAAAGTTTTTTTCCATATTTGCTTTCTGATTCTCTCCTTATATATTATTATTGTCATTATTATTAAGTGGATACTCCTTTTTAAAATTCATTTGGGAGTAAGTTGCAGACATAAAAGTCCTTTTCTCTTGGATACCTTTTTAAAAAAGATTTTATTTATTTGTTTGAGAGAGAGAGAGAGAGGAAGCAATAGCAGTGGGGAGAGGCAGAAGGAGAGGGAGAAGCAGCCTCCCCACTGAGCAGGGAGCTGGATGCAGGGCTCAATCCCAGCACCCTGGGGTCATGACCTGAGATGAAGGCAGACGCTTAATAACTGAGCCTCCCAGGCGCTCCTCTTAGATTCTTTTACATGTGTATAGAACAAGGATGTCTTACATAAATGCAGTATAATTATCAAAATCAAGAAAATAACATTAATAAAATGCTATTATCTAATCTATAGACCTTATACAATTTTTCCCAATTGTCCTAATAAAAATATCTTTATAGCAAAAAAGAAAAAAAAAATTCTGGGCCATTATCGAACCTAGGATCAGACATGGCCCTAAGTGATCCTGTCTTTTTAGCCTGTTTTAATTGAGAATAGTTCCTTATTCGTTCTTCATCTTTCATGATCTTGTGATTTTAGTACAATGTCCCTTAATCTAGAGTTTTCCAATGTTTCCCCACCATTAGCCAAATGCCTCTTAAGTTAAATTTTCAAAGGAAAAATTTGGAGGAAGTTCCCATTTTTCTTAGGGCATGTGAGTCTGTCCAAGTCTGGTGTGGAAAAGTATTGAAACCAGAGAAGGAACAGTACAAGCTGCTGATAGAAATAGGTCACCCACGGAATTATCTTCGTAATTGGGTCTGAGTTAGTTCCTGCCACATACTCTCCTCCACCCCCTGTCAAAACACTGTATTGAATCTTGTACTGGGTCCACGCAGTTGGCAACATGAGCTCCTGAGCCTGGCTACCTGATCTTGGAATTTGTTATGGAAAGGCATAACTCACAAATGAAGGGCCATGCGTATGTGCTTTTGGTTTCTTGCATCACCTTTCATTATCTTAAGACTGAAAAGTTAATAACCCAGTGTGTAATCATGCCGTTATCAGTTTACGTGGTAGTAAAGCCCATTCAAATGATGATTACATATGTTAATGAGCATCGTTATAATGCACTACACAGTACATTACCTTCAATAAATATAATTGTTTATGCACTTTAATGAGGGTATATAATGCCCCAAAACTAATGGTATTGACTGAATTGTGATTTATTGCTCTAAAACTTTGCCATTAGGAGAGGAAATCTTACAAAACCTTTTATGTTTACCTAACTTTTTCTCGCCCCCTAAAAGCTGCCACTCATCTCTCCCTCCCCCTGTTACAAGAAGAAAATCACTCCAAGACGCTTCACAGTGTTCCTTGTCAATGCTTTTCTCAACCTGAAGAAGCAGGAGGTGGGTTCATTTAAAGGGTTTAATGAAGATCATTATGTTTACCCCTTAGTAAGGTTTAATGCATTATCTGGCAACAAAACGGATGCCACGTCAGAATTTTGGCTCCAAATCAAATAACAAGGAATAAAAAACATTGTTTGTTAAACTACACGTTAGGAATAGAAAATAAGGCCAGGGATAGCATTTGGCCCAGCGTCCTGCATCGGGCCAGGGGAATGGACAGAGCATGAGTAAATTGTCTTTGAATGTACAGACCTCCAGCTGGGGACAAAGAGAGGGTGGGTGGACCCCGCATAGTTAATTCTAATTCCAAGAGCTTCTTTCCCCACTCCTCGGAATCTTTGTCGAAGGGAAAATTTAGTCTCATCTTGACAATGAAACTAAAAAAAAAAAAAAAAATCCTTGTATCTGATGAATAAGAAATCTGTAAAAACTAGTTATTGTGTCTAATGGGTAATTTGTTTTTCAAATTAATATAGGTCAGAAACACAAGATCTGGAGTCTTCAAGTGGGCTTCACATTACCATACATTTTGGTTTTAGTAGTCTTCATGTTTCTAAGCAGACGGACATCCTGTAGCTAATGTCCTCTGCAAAGATTTCATTAATTAGAGTGCTAGGAATTATTGGCTGTATGTGCAGACACTAAAGTCACTGCTCCTAGGCTGAACCTGAACCAAGACTCACTTATGCCAGTCGCAATTCCCTTCTTTCCACCCACGGAATAGAATCTCATTTGGAGCATTATCTGGTCTCTGGTTTTAGTGTGTATATTTCCCAGCTAATTTCCAGCTTAGCTGCTATCTGGTTCTTACCCACAGAGTGTGTGCATCTGAGCAGTAATTGGGGAGTGACCCATCGCTCTCTGTTATCACATCCTTCAGCCTATGGACGGCACAGACTTCCTATGATCAGCCGGCTTGTAGGAAGACCTTGCCCCTGAAATAACTGCCAATAGAAATCTGTTGCCTTTGGAGGCAAATTTGCATAGAAGGTCTCCTGGTTGGTTTTATTTTTTTCTTTTTCAATCTCCACAGCATACTATCTGAAAGGATTTTCAAGAGTCTTTATGAATAAATAAAACTGCACAACTTAAAGAAAAAGATTAATTCATCTAGATACTCTAAATGCCCTGTAGAAATGACAACAGGGGATCCATCCTGGCATCTTAAAAGGATTTTTTGAACAATAGCAGTTTCTTAAAACAGATTCCCAGGATGGAAGGTAATCACTTGAGAAACTTGCCAAGGTTTACAATGGTGTTCCAAGTAGTTTGAAAGTCAGTAGTTTTGAAAAAAAAAAAAAAAAATTGACATTGAGATGCAATCTGTGGTAAGATCTAATTAATTTTTTTGCTCCTAAGAATAATTTATTATTTACACTTCTTATTATATATGTATTTTAGCTTCATTAGTCTGCAATGCTGGAAAAAATTATACCTTCAAGTCCTATTTATCAAATTAATGGTGCAATTTCATAGTGACACATTCCACATTCATTAAACCAAGTACAGTAAAAATGCATTTAAATTAGATTAGTGTGATGTAATAAAGATTCCAGTGTAGGGGGTGATATTCTAGCTGAAGAGAAACACCCAGATCGAGTTGAAAGCAACTTGGAGATAATGCTTCAAAATTGATTTTGGCACTGGTTAAGTGAAAGAATCTGTGATGATGACTCTTGGGTCTCACTGCCTCCGCCGAGCCATTGTTCTGCTTCACCATGAAAAAGGAGATGAGACTCTGAGACTTAACTCCGTCCTGCAGCAGAATGCTCAAACTTTGCTCAGCCGAAAGCTCTGGCAGTAACTTGCCCAACTTTTCTGGATTGTGACAGATTTGCACAGGATGCAGATAAAAACTTGCATGTATCATTTTTGCCAATTGGTTTATTTTTGCGGATCATAAAAGTCACCATGTACCCATTATGTATTATGTTGCGATGGACCTTCCTTGCAGTGATTAAGAAGGGGGTGTAACTTGTAATGTCACCCATGCTACGTTTCCATGTTTAATGTTGTGGTGCCAACATCGGAGCATGTTACCTTCTAAATTTACATCATAAAATTGTGTGTGTTCCTATAGATATGCCCATGCCATCATGTTGCAAGGCCCTAGAAAGGTCTGGAATGGCTGAAATGTGAATTTAACATGACACATAATATAAATTAGTGCTTAAGGAATACTTTCAAGCTGTTGGGCCTTCTTGGAGATTAAGTGACATAATACACATAAAAGCACCTGGCATATAAAAGGCTTGTATGGTGTCTGCTAAATTGGGATCTGAATCCTTAAGACTGGAAGGCTTTGCACAGAAACTATGGAACAAGCACTAAGATAGAGACAAGGGTGGAGGTGCTCTGTAAAATACATCCAATAAGTTTTATTGTTTGTTAATCATAGGTAGTTCTATGAATGGACCTATTATTAGAAGTTAGGAGAAAGCAATGAGAGGCACAAAGTAAACAGTTGATGGTGGTCTGCCTGAGTCCATTGGATGGGTTGCTGGATCATGTTTGTCCTGAATGGGTTTCTCTGAACCTTGGCAATGGGATGAGGAAGGAGAAATTGAACAGAAAACAGATCATAATCCCCTCTTGGCCTATGTCACCACCAGATAACCAACCATCTTTGTACTCACCCACTCAAAAAGAAAGATCTATAAGGAGGTCTCAGGAAAGAAATGAAAGTTAAATAAATGAGGGATGATATGAAGCTAACTTAAAAAGAAGGTTTCCAGGGGCGCCTGGGTGGCTCAGTCAGTTGAGCATCTGACCCTTGCTTTTGGCTCAAGTCATCAACTCAGGACCCTGGGATTGAGGGATCTTGCGCCCAGTGCAGAGTCTGCTTGAGATTCTTCCCCTTCCCCTCCCCCTCCCCTTTTGTTTCTCCCCCTGCTATCTCTCAAATAAATCAACAAAATAATTTTTAAAAAGAGGTTTCTAGTTTGGGGGGGCATGGCCAAAGGGGCCAAAAAAAAGTACAGATTTCAAAAGGCAGAAAAGAGCAGTGATGTTAGAACAACTTAAATCTTGGCCAATAATTAGTTTGCCAAATACCTGGAAATGTCATGAGTTGGCAGCAACTCCATGGGAAATCTGGGGCTGTGTAGACAACCCATTCGAATAATTGACAGAAAAATATTTCTGGTCAAATAGGATGATGCAGGCTGGCCATTTACAGCTGTCAAATCATCTCAAGAACTGCCAGTCTGTCACTTAACTACTTTCAGAGGGTCAGGGAACCCTGTCTCTGGTGTCAGGATTCAGTGATAAGATGATCTGGTCTACAGTCATTACATGCCTCTGGTCCCTGGACTTGGAATCAACATTTTAAAATTAAAAAAAAAAAAAAAAAATTGAAGCTAAAAATTATTTTGGCTTCAATTTTTTTTATCTCTTTAAAAAAACCTGCTTTATAAATAATCAGACAAAAATAGACATTTTTTAGGTATATGACTTTATAAATTTTAACAAATATATAGATTGATGCTACCACCACCAGGACACAGAACAGGCTGCAGAACAGTTCCTGTCCTCCCAGAACTTCTTTGCTCTTTTTTTTTATATCACCCCCGCCCTCATTCCAGCCCCCAGCAACCAATATGTGGTCCATGCCTACAGTTTTATCTTGTTAAAAACACCACCTAAATGTAACCAACAAGTATGCAACACTTGAAACTGGCTTCTTTTACTGAATAATGTTTTGAGATTTATCCAAGTTGCTGAATACTTCAGAAGTTTGCTTCTTTTTATTACTGAGCATTATTTCATTATATGGATGTACCACAGTTTATCTATTGAGTCACTGAAAGACATTGGGTTGGTTCTTGTTTTTGGCAGTTAGGATAGAGCTATTTATAAACATTCCTGAACAGACTGTTTTAAGAGTAGACATGTTCATTTTTGCAGGGTGGATTTTCAGAATGGAATTACTGGATTGTAAGTTAAGAGCATGTTTAAACTGCCAAACCATTTTCACAGTGCTATATCATTTTGCATTCCCAGCAGCAATATAGAAGAGCTCTGTTATGTCACAGGGTCAGTATTTTTTTATTTTAGTCATCTTATTAAATGTGTAGTAGTATCTCATCGTGGCTTTAATTTCCATTTCTCTAGTGACTAATGTTGAACATCTTTTCATGTGCTTACTTTCCATCCTTATATCCTCATGGGTGAAGGGTCTGTTCCAATGTTTCACCCATGTTAATTTTTTTTCTTATTTGTTTTGAGAGTTTTAAAAAAAATTTATTCTGGATACAGGTCCTTTGTCAGATCTGTGATTTAGAAATACGTTCTATCAGTATGTAACTTGCCACTTCATTCTCTTGACATTGATATTCACAGATCAAAAAATTTGTGATATTTTTCTTTTATGGATTGTGTTTTTGGTGTCATGTGTAAGATTTCCTTACTTAATCCAAATCAGGATGATTTCCTTCTATATCATATTTTAGATATTTATAGTTTATGCTTTACATTTAGATCTATGATCCATTTTGAAGCAATTTTTGAATAAGATGTGAGGTTTAGGTTGACGTTTGTTTTTTAGCATATGGATGTACAAATTACTGCTCAGTACTGGTCACTGCCACTGCTGTAGTGGATTGTCTTGCAGCTGGTGCATAAGAGAATAAAAATAAGAGAAGAAATAGCCACACAAAGTGGAGAAATTCATTAGGAGTTCCCCTTCTTATTCCTATAACAAGAGCTAAAGGCTTTCTTGTGGACCTCACTGTCTGCTCTGGGTGTTCACTCAGGGTGTCAACTGCATTTAGTTTGGGCTGAGAGATCCTGGGGAAGAAGAGATAGTGAAGGTAACACTAGTCCAGTGGTACTGCAGGTCTGGTACTCTTCCCTGATTAGCCTGCTGTTATGTACTCCTCAGGGACCCCAATGTGCATTCAGTTCAGGTTTTATAGCTGTGGGGGAGATGGGTATAGTGTGCTTATTGCATCTCACCTGGAACTCTCACATCTTTCTTTTATTGCCTCTGTCTAGTACATTCTTATCTTTCTCTCCAACTTCCTTCTTCACCACCCCACCCTCAGAACTTACCATTAAAATTCAACTTGGTTTGTTCCATATTATTTCATCTGTCTGATAGCTTGATATTTCCTCAAAAGAGAGTCCTCAGGAGAGACTCATTATTTTATTCATGGGCTTTGACTCCCCCACCCCCCCAAATTAAGCATTATTTTTGATTTGCAACCTCATGGCAAATGTTAGCCTTTAGAGTGTAGAATAGGGAAGTTCAGTAGATAAACAGAAGTCAGCTTGTGAGCACTGAGCACTCAAATCTTTAGCAAACATTTCCTACAGCTTTTATCAAGTTTAGGATGCAATCAGAGTCTTGAGTCCTGGTTGGACTAACATTCCACCGAGCATTAACTTTTATGGAAAGATTATATTCACATCTTTGCATCTTGGTATCTTCTTCTTTATGTCAACTCCAGTGATTTAACTAGTTAAAGTAAAGATGGTTTCAACTTTACTTTATCATAGGAAGTATTTCATGGTAGTCCAATTGCCTTCTTTGTTCTTACAGGCAATTTGCTTCCACACTGCCATAAAACAGTGAGACCTTGGCATGGCTTCCAAAATCTGGGGCTCCAATTCATTCACCTCTGCTTCCCCCAGCTCCTGCCCATGACCACTGATGTTGTATCTCCCTCTTGTGTCTTTTGCTCAGATTTATACAGCCAACAGTTATTGCTGACCGACTTGTAGCATAGACAATAAAAGTTTAATGAAAAGGGAGTAAGTACTCTGTTCTTTGTTTTAGTTTCTATACTTTTTCTGTTTAAAACCAAAAGTTTTTTTTTTAATGGAAAAAAGCACAGTGACTTGATCTTGGGTTGCTGAAAAATATAGTTTCCTACTTTTTATCAAGTTCTAAGATCCAATACTAATTCTCTCTGTTGTGGATTTGATTGGTCTAAATATGCTGATGGAAAGACACTGATAAGTAGAAGTCAAAGAAGCCAAAAGACCAATATTTGGTAACTTCAGGGCCTGAAACCAAGGACAGCTCACAAGACAGTGAGAACACAGGTGCTCTGTTCTAGGAAGGAGCATGCTTGGATGCAAGAGACTTCCCAGGTAAAATGAAGAAGTTAATTCTTGGCCCTATATTCAGGACTATATTCCTTCCATGCTAGTTCCTACTAGCATTTTTCTTTACCTATGGATCAATTTCTACCAGGATTGAAAGTGATAAGGGAATTAAAGATCTTCTTTCTCGGGGCGCCTGGGTGGCTCAGTGGGTTAAGCCGCTGCCTTTGGCTCAGGTCATGATCTCAGGGTCCTGGGATCGAGTCCCACATCGGGCTCTCTGCTCAGCAGGGAGCCTGCTTCCTCCTCTCTCTCTCTATCTCTCTGCCTGCCTCTCTGCCTACTTGTAATCTCTGTCTGTCAAATAAAATAAAATCTTAAAAAAAAAAAAAAAAAAAGATCTTCTTTCTCTACCACAGCCTACCCTGCACCCAGAACACTAGAAGTAAAGACTTGGCAAAATTCTTTCAAGATCACAAAGGTCATTATCTAGGCTGAGTTTAAATTTAATATTCAAAATACATAAAAGTTTACTATTGTGCTACTCTAATGAGGCTTGATTTCACCCTATGATGCTGGGGGAAATATCTGGAAGTTTTGCCACAATGAAATGTCAGAACAGATGCCTAAAATAACTAACATGTTACCTGCTGAAGTTTTAAGCTGTCTTTGTTCTGATCCTAGACAAATTATTACATATCTCTATGCTTCAGTTTTCTCATGTACCGAAACGTAGAAGCTGCTCACTTGCCCTATACTATTGTTACAGAGAAAACTATTTAAGTGATTGTGAAATACTTTTTAAGTACAAAATACTGGGAAATGCCAATTATTGGCAATATAGTTCCATCTATAGAAAGAAAAGTATTGGTATAAAAGATAAAGGAACCTAATAGTCCTAGAATAGATAGAGGAAAAATTCTAAAATATGCATAGCCCAAAGCTATGGATTTTCCCTGGAACAGAGCAGAAGAAAGTTAAAAACCAGCTACTTCCAGTTTCTGCTTAGAATATAGAGAGTTGATAAGAACAACATTCATGCTCTTAGCAACAACAGCACAAAAACGGGGGACACACCTCAAATTAACAACTTTTTTTTTAAACCACAAGGGAACTGAGGTCATGTAGCAAGCAACTAGCCAAAACCTAAGGTGATACAGTTTTCATTCAGAGCAAGACTGGACCTGAGCCCTTGTTTACCTGAGATAGATGTGGTCAACCAGAGAATTTCATCAGGAATTGTTAATGAATTGGTAGAGATTGAATGTGTTGTGAAAGACTATGTAACTCTCTGGGACCATGGGTATTGGCATAGTTTGCACCAACTTTTGGGTTCTTCTCTATATACTTTACCAGGCACTTGGAAAAAAAAAAAAAAAAGGATTGGGGCAGTCCCCAACCCAACTCTTATGCTGTAAATCTGAGGAAGGGAGCAGTAGCTGCTGTGAGAGGGACACAGAACTCTGCCTATACCCCATTCCTTACCTCTGCTATGGAAACATGAGGCTTAAATTGCAGGGAGAAAGACAACACACACTACCGACCTTAGAACACTGGAGAAAATCCATTGTAGCTAAGGGAGGTAAACATAAAATTACTCTTTTCCCCTGGGAGGAGGGACAGGATTATGTGCTGGGACTACAGCTGGGAAAGGGCCAGAGAAAAAGCCACACCTGTGACCCAGAGAAAGCGTGCTGCCTAAGACTGCAGCTTAATTAGCCCAACAGAGAATGCCATCCTTGTCCTCCACCATCAGACTAACAACCTTCAAATACAAGTAATAATGAAGTATACTGCTGGAATAATAGCAAGAGCATGGAGAGATAGAGTCTCTGGAGTGCAGCACAAAGCAAAGACCCAGAGCTGAGGATGGAGGAGATAGTTGAAACATTTCTGAAAACATTGTCCCCACACTAAATGCAAGGTATCAGTGGAGGAATTTGAAGCCTATTATACACTGAGGGTAATCAAGGCAACACCAAAATCCCAAACCAGCTCAATTCTTAATCAGATTGACTTAGTCTCCCACACTAAAAGCCACACACACACACACACACACACACACACACGTGTGCCCATCTTTAGGTGACCAAACAAACAAATAAACAAAAGACAAAAACAAAAACAAAAAAACAAAAAACAAAAACAAAAACCCCCCACCAAAACCAAAATAAAAAAACCTACTACATATCAACCTTACTGTCTTGTGCAAGATATCAGGTTTTTAACAAAAACTTGTGAAAATCTTTGCATATGAAAAAGCAAGGGAAAAGTCACATTACAAAGACAAAGAGCAATTGACAGAACCAGACTCAGATAGGACATAAAAGTTGAAATTATAAGATGGGTAAATTTAAATAACTTTGATATGTTGAAGGCTATAATGGAGAAACTGAATAAAATGCAAGATAATATGAAATTTTAGCACAAAGATGGAAACTATAAGAAAGAGTCAAACGGAATTAACAGAAATGAAAAAAATAGTAACAGAGATGAAGAATGCCTTAAATGGATTTCTTAGTAGACTCACATAGCCAAAGAAGGAATCAGTTAGCTTGAAGATAGGTCAAAAGAAATTACCCAAACTGAAAGACAAAGAGTTAAAAGGATAGTGATTGAGAATTTATAAATATTAATGACAGGAAATAGAACACAGATAAAAAATGCTAAAGAACATCAAGCAGGATAAGAAAACTATACACCTAGGTATATCATATTTAAGCATCTGAAAACAAGAAATTTTGAAGATAGCCAGAGGGGGGAAAAAGGGACCATTACATGCTGAAGAATGACAGATAAGAATTACAGCAGACTTCACGTTGAAAACTATGAAAGTCAATGTACAGTGAAGTGATGTCTTTAAATTGTTGAAATTTTGAAGTCAATCTAGAATTCTATACTCAGACAAAATATCTTCCAAAAATAAATAGAAATAAAGACTTGCCCAGAAAAACAAAATCAGAAAGAATTCATTTCCCACATTTTATGAGAAAGGTTAAAGGATATTCTTTAGGCAAAAGAAATGATACCAGGCAGAAATTTGGATCTGTATGAAGGAATGAAGAGTTCCAAAAATGACTGAGAGTAATAATAGCATTCATTTTGTTTACCTTTAATTACTCTAAATATTAAATGAATGTCTAGGGGTGCCTGGGTGGCTCAGTCGTTAAGTGCCTTCCTCCAGCCCAGGTCATGGTCCCACAGTCCTGTGATCGAGTCCCACTTCGGGCTCCCTGATCAGTGGGGAGTCTGCTTCTCCCTCTTCTGCTCCCCCTGCTTATGTTCCCTTTCTTGATGTCTCTTTCTCTGGCAATTAAATAAATAAAATCTTTAAAACAATAAAAGTTAAATGCATTTCTAAAACCAAAAAAAGCAATGTATTTTGTGTTTTCTATGTAAAAGCAAAATATATAACAATGATAAATGCACAGAGTTTGGGAAGGCAGAACTAGGAATATATTGTTAGAAGATCCATGCACTACATAAAGCATTATAAATATTATTCAAGAGTAAACACTAATTAAATAAATTAAAGATGCACATTTAATTAATTTATTTATAGATGCATATTTTATTTATTTTTTTAAAGATTTATTTATTTATTTTAAAGAGAGTGTGTGTGTGAGAAGGTGGGGAGGAAACAGAGGGAGAGAAATTCAAGCAGACTCCCTGCTGAGTGCATAGTCCTACATGGGGCTCAGTCCCAGGACACTGATATTATGATCTGAGCTGAAATCAACAGGAGTCTGATGCCTAACCAAGTAAGCGGACCAGGCACCCCTAAAGATTCATATTTTAAATCCTAGAGCAACTTCTAGACATTTCTAGAGGTAAAAGAAATAAACCAATAGTGGAAATAAAATGTAATCACAAGAAAATTCTCAGTTAAACCAAAGAAGGAAAAAATAAAGACTACATGGAAGAAATAGAAACCAGATAACAAAGTGGTTGATTTTAATACAAACATATCAATAATTACATAAATGTTAATCTAAAACACAGACTAACTGATTTTAAAATCAAGATATAATTGGACATGCTCTATACAAGAAACTCACTTTAGATATATAGACATAGATTGGTTAAAAGTAAAAATATACCAAGCAAACTCTAATCAAAAGAAAAGCATTATTGTTAATTAGTGCCAGATAATGAAGACTTCAGATCAAGAAATATTATCAGGGATAAATGAAGGATATTCTGTAAAAATAAAGGGATAAATTATCCAAGAAGACATATCCTAAGTATGCACACCTCACAAAAAATTTCAAAATACATTTTTTGAAAACCCTAATAGGTCTAAAAAGAAAAATAGAAAAATCCGTAATTGTCATGGAGACTTTAAGAATCCTTTCTAAGTAATTGATATTAAAAAAGTAGACTGAAAAACAAGTAAGGGTATAAAAGACCTGAACAATACTATCAACCAACTTTATCTAACTGACTTTTATAGAACATTCCACCAACAACAGAAAAATTCACATTCCTTTCTTTTGGAATATTTACTAATATAGACTGTATTTTGGGTCACAAAACAGACTTCAACACATTTTAAAAGAGTAGAAGTCATGGAAATTATATTATGTAAATTATTATGTAAATTTGTGAATTATCTTTCAGAAATCAATAAAGAAAGATATCCAAAAATACCCAAATATTTCAAAACAAGCAACATACTTTTAAGTAACTTAAAAGCCAAAGGGAAAAAATTAAATATATTTTGAGCTGAGTAAAAATAAAAATGCAAAATTTCAAAATTTGTGAATTATAGTTAAAAACAGTTTTGAGATCACAATTTATAGAATTACATGCTTATGTAAGAAAGTAAGCATGATCTCAAATCCATTGATTTTGACAAAGGTGTAAAGACAATTTAAAGAAAAAAGATAACTTTTCAACAAATGATACTAGAGCAATTGGGTGTCCATATGCAAAAAGGTGAACCTTTAACCCTCACACTTTATGCAAAAATTAACTCAACAGAGATCATAGATCTGGACAAGAAACATAGAACTCTCAAATTTTTGGAATAAATCCTAAGAAAATCTGTGTGACCTTGTTTGGGTTGGGTAAAAGTTATTAGATAAGATGCCAAAAACCTGAGCCAGAAGAGGAACACTAATAAATTGGAGTTTATAATTTAAAATTGTTATTATGCAAAGGACCGCATTAAGAAAATGAAGATGCAGGCCAGAAACTGTGACATTCTTCTTCTTCTTCTTCTTCTTTTTTTATCAAATCATGCATCTCACAAAATACTTTTTTCTGGAATATATTTTTATAAACTCTCAAAGGCCAAGAAGAAAACATATAACCCAATAACACTGGGCAAAAGATTAAAAAACTTGACTCCAAAAAAATGATAATAAAATAAAATAAAAATTTTTTAAAAAGCTAAAAACTTGCCTCCAAAAGATATATGATGGCAAATAAGCACATCTAAACAAACAAACAAACAAACAAAAAACCTCAACATCATTAGTCACTAGAGACATGCAAATTAAAACTACAATGAGGTACCACTATATACCTATTAGATGGCAAAAGCAAAACAAAGCAAAAGCACTGACAATATATAAAACCAAGTGCTGGCAAGGAGTCAGAGCAATTCGGGCTCCCATATGATGCTGGCGTGATTGCTAAAGTGGTACAGTCATTTTGGAAAATATTTTGGTAGTTTCTTATAAAAGAAAACACACACATGCTTACCTTATGATGTAGCAATGCCACTTCTAGGTATTTATTCATAATAAATAAAAATGTATGGCCTCACAAATATCTGTATTGAAATGCTTATAGCAATTTGGCTAATTCTGAAAACTGGAAACAACTTGAATATCCTTCAGCTGGTGAACGAATAAACTACCTCCACACCATGGAATACTACTTGGCCAGTAAAAGGGAATGAATTCTTGATACATACAATGGTGTTGATAAGCACCAAATAATTTTATTACATGAGAGAAAATAGACTTAAAAGGCTAGATAAAATATGATCACATTTACATGACATTCTAGAAAAAACCTAACTAGAGAGACAGAGCAGACAAGTGGTTTCCAAAGATTGGGGTGGAAGGTGATGCTGAACTACAAAGGGGCGGTGTGAGGGAGTATTTGGGGGCAGTAGAACTGTTTGTGTAGTGATTGTGGTGAGGGATATACAACTTGGTACATTTGTCAACACCCAAAGAATTGTATGACACAAAGAGTAGATTTTAGTGTGTAAATTTAAAAAAGGAAGGAAAGAAGGAGAAAAAGAGTTGCAACAAATCTGATAAATGCACAGACTATATCTGAGGGTATATACATGACATAAGAGAGGCTGAGCAAATTTTCAGGATGATAGAATATTTGGTGGAATTGTTAGGAAGTAAGCCGGAACTCTTCCCTATAGTGTTTCTGATAATAAGACAAGAGGCAGTTTACCTCAGGGAGCTTGAGGCAATAGGAACTTATATTTGAAGAGGAGGAGAAAGGGGATAGAAATAACATTTACTGAGTGAATTTTATATTCCACGCATTTTGCTAGATACTTTTTTACAGAGAGTCACTGATTGTTTCTCACTGTGAGCCCAAGATATTACCATTCCCATTATACAGATAAAGAAACTAAGGCATAGACAGATTGAATAATTTAGTCAAAGTTCTGCAACTAGCAAGCAGAAGAATCTGAATTTCTACTAAAGATTGCCTGGTCTGTACTTCCTCAGCAGGTGGTACCACTATCTACATGTAAATGGGTTGAAGAAAGCCAGAGGTTAATCTTTATTACCTATAGTCACTTTTCCTTTGTCAGGAAGCTGTGGAATCTGCATAGGATCACAGTGACTTTTTAAAATAGAAGACAGGCAGTAGGGACCTCTTGCTGTATTGTAGTATATTACTCTTTATACTTGATGTTAAATATTGTTTATTAAGTTAAAAAAATTTCACTTAAACATTTGTAAGTGAAAAGAGTGGTATTTGACTAAGAGTTATAGGATTTACAAAATTTATCACTTGTAATTTGATCCTGTAAGTGTTCAGAGCTTTAGAAATGTCTTACAATTCTAGACTTGCATTAAGAAATCACATGGAGAAAAATAGTAGCACTTCCTTAAACATGGAGAAAAGAGATCAATGTCAGAATAGGAAAAGTTGGGAATATTTAGCCAAAATTGATTTCACTAGGCTGAGGTATAACATTCATATTTTTTTTCTTTTATGATAACTATTCTAATATTTATCACTATTCTAATATATATGAGCTGTTTTGTACTACCGTCAATTAAAGACAACTTCTAGCACAAAATTTATTATTCGAAACCATCAAATACGTAAACACAGAGAGATACTATATTCTTGAATACGGAGATGATACATTGTTTTTCATTTCTTCTCAGGTTTATTGAAGTATTATTTATATATAATATTGTATAAGTTTAAGGTGTACAACATAATGATTTGATACATGTTCATATTTCAAAACAATTACTATAAGTATAGTTAACATCCATCGCCTCATTTGGTTACAAATTTTTTCTTATGGTAAATTTAAAGGTTTATTCTCTTAGTAACTTTCAAATATATAATATGATATTGTTAATTGTAGTCACTATGAGCTCCCACAACCCAGGAAAAAAACAAATAATCCAATGAATAGTGCAAACAATTCTTTAAAGTATATAAGAAATTATTATGTAATAAAAGAGATTTCCCAAGTACTCCCTGAGTGATTAATTGGTCAGTAACTGGTTTTGAGACCAGTCTGGGGGAAAAAAAAAATCAGATCTCTATCCCACATTCAAATAATTTTTTTTTTTTAAGATTTATTTATTTATTTATTTGACAGGCAGAAATCAACAAGTAGGCAGAAAGGCAGGCAGAGAGAGAGGAGTAAGAAGGCTCGCTGCGGAACAGAGACTCCGATGTCAGGCTCGATCCCAGGATCCCGGGATCACGACCTGAGCAGAAGGCAGAGGCCCCAACCCACTGAGCCAACCAGGCATCCCTCAAATAAATTTTTAATTAAATATTTAACCATTGAAAAGTTAAACAAAAGTGCACCAAAATTATTAACAAATATATTTATACTATTATACTCTTTATATGTTATAAAAATATGTAGTATAAATGCATTTATATTCTTCAGAATGAAGATATTTCTACATAAAATATCAAAGGCAGAAATCAAAAGGAAAAAACCGGTAGTGTCAACTACAGATAAATGTAAAAGTTCTGTAAAGCAAAATCTTTACAAATTAAGTTAAAGTGCCTAAGAGAGGGAAAAACAATTGCAACATATACAGCAGAAAAATAATTGTTATCTCAAAGTTCCCATCTCAAAGATCAATAGCACAGAGATCACCTGAAAAAATGGCAAAAGATTTGAACAGAATTTACAAAAAAGAATATAATTAGATAAGAGATATGAAAAAAATTGTCTTAAATGAAAATAAGCAAATATGCCCTTTGGAGCTTATCATGTTGTTGAATAATTATTTCAAATACCCAGTATTGGCAAGGATTTCAGCAAAACTAACAAAACTAGTTTCAGCAAAACTAAGAAGGATTTTCAGCAAAACTAACAGAGCAAAACTAACCTAAACACCCATTACTACGGAGAATTTTTACATGAGCATTTGAAAGTACATTTTAAAGGCTTTCAATGCTGGATAGTTTTGACCTAGAAACTCGAGTTTAGGAAACTATCTGAAGGGAAACAACAATGTGGACAAAGACCAATGTGCGTTGCATTATTGGTACTAATAACAAAAGGTAGAACTACCCTTCATGTCCCGAAATGTTTTGCAAGTGTTGACTGTTAAGACTTCAGGAATTTTCTAAGCCAGTTGTTGAAGTGTTGTTGGTAGCTTGAAATCAATCATGATGTGATGTTATTTACGCTCCAGAAATCAGAAAATGCTACACATCTAGTCCGGTTTTATCCATCAGAGAGCAGTTGATAAACATCTACCAGCATTTTACTGCTTTTACATCTATTATTAATAATATTTACATGATACTAAAATGAGTCTTCATATGGGTTTTTTTTTCTGAGTAATTAAATTAAAAATATTTATTTTCTTATGTTTATATCTGGATTCTTTACTTGGATCATGTGATACCTTTGTACTAAAAACTTATTGTTTGAATGAGTAATTTTCGGTGTTCCTGTCTATGTCACTCCTAAATATCACTGTCAAACTCCCTGTGAATCATCTATAGCAGGGATCAGAAATTCCAGCTCAGGGGCCAAATCTAGCCAACAAAGCCAGGGTTATACTTTGATTCTTGTGTGCAAATGTCTATCAGATTCACTCTTTTTTCATACTTTAAAAACTTCCCTCTTCTTGAGCTGGAGTTAAATGCAATCAGATGAACCTTGAACAAAAGAATATATTCTTAGAGATATAATAGGAACTCATGAGAGAATTTCAGAGCTCCAGAATAGCAAAATAGCAAAATAATTTGTCTACCATGATTAAGAAAAGTAGGTAATTTTCCTATTGAATAATGATTTGTACAGTATAACAAAAAAAGGTCACAATAAATAAATTTTATTTAGCCAAAATACCATTATATTAAAATCCAATATGCAAACGCAAATACCACACAGTGATAGGAAAAGGTATTTTAAAGCACTGAACATGAACTTCATCAAGAGGTCATTGGTACAGAAACTCCTGTGCCAAAGAGCCTGAAGTTCATCTTCTGTGAAAAGCCAGTGACCCCCCAAACTTCTCATTTCTTGTCTCTAGATCACCTGGAGTATCCAGTCTACTAATTGAATGGTGGTTGGTCCCAAATTCTAAAGTCTTTTTTAATTTATTTCTTGTATGGTGCCAAATGTGTCCTCTTTAATTTGCACTACAAGTGTGAAAAGGAAGAAGTGGGACTTAGAGATGTGAAGGGGCAGGTGTTCTAGTTGTAAAAGCACAGGTAAAAACAGAGCCTCTCCGCAACAGGGAGACTGTGAAGGGCTTGCTCTTTGGATCTGAAATATTTTTGGTGTCTGCAATGGACACAGTCTCACCAGAAACACACCGCAGGCATGCTCACGTTATGCGTGTCTGTGGTTGGTACGGACGTGTCTGTGAGTGTGGAGGGGAGAAGGAAAGGATGGGTATGAATCAGATATATTTTTGCTGATTTTTAATTGTCTATTTTTCAAAGATATCCTTATGACACATAGCTAGAGAGTGTCTACCGTGTGCTTGACTCCGGTGATAGTCGTGAGTAAGACATACTCTCCACCCTTGGGGAACTGAAAATCTGGCCAATGAGACAAACACATGAGTAATTAATAGATGACTGGCACTACACTGGTCAGGGGACTAAAACAACTCTGGGAACACAGAGGGGACCATTCATTGTCCACATGGGAGAAGGGATAAGTGTGTTAGAGAAACTTCCTCGAAGGTGGCATTCAAAAGATGAATGAAATCTCACTTGGCACAACAATGCGGCACCATGTATATGGAATGAAAGCACAAGCAAGTTCTGTGGTAGGCAGTGGCTGGCTCCCTGGGTCTGCAGTCTGCCGGGGTTCGTCAGGAGATTGCCACACATTCCTTTAAAAAAGGAGTTCAGATCCAAGACCAACAATACATCAGGCAAGAAGGAAGGACCTAAAGGTAAGTGCAAAGGGAACAAAAAGCTAACCAACAAACAGCAAACCCCAAACTTGACCCTTTCCATTACTTTTTCACACCAGGAACAATGTGAGGCATGATGAACTCTCTTAAACTCGAAGAATGCCCTGGCTGATTTTCTGATCACGGCAAGATGGAGCGAGTCACATGACACATCACGATTGCTTTCATCTCCATGTACTTTGTTACAGATAAAGGAGAGGAGGTGACCGGCTTCATTCATGTCTTCCACAGGCATTTACAGAGCACCTACTTTGTGCTTAGAACTCCACTCAACACTGGGAAGTCAGGAGAGATGAGGTCTAGCTCATGGGATCCTGGTGTGTCTGAGCTAGTCTGTAGGACTAGGTCTGTAGGACCTCTCTCTTTCTTGTCTCACGGGATTGGAGAATGGAAGTCACATGTCGGGGTGAGCACAGTAAAGGGGCAAGCCTGAATGTGGGCCCTGTGTCTTATCCCTGGACCCCCTTCCTGCTCAGCCAGCAGAAGGAGCAAAGGCAAAACTGGTCCAGTTCAGCACTGGCCCCG
Organism: Mustela nigripes; assembly: GCF_022355385.1. NCBI lineage: Eukaryota > Metazoa > Chordata > Mammalia > Carnivora > Mustelidae > Mustela > Mustela nigripes. Next base: position 46,391,808 of record NC_081564.1, on the reverse strand, counting down.
GAAGTTCTGACAACAGCAGAGACTTTGTCCTTGGATGTGTGTGTGTGAGCCACCGTGAAGCTGTCCCTGGGAGATGGCAGCACGGTATTTGTCTGTGATGCCGGTAGCAACGGGAGAGGCAGATGAAGGCGGATGTCACAGAATATCCAAGAGGCCAAGAATCACATGGAAACCTATTCTCTCTGGCCGCTTCTGAATTCCTTTTGGAGAAATTGAGATTGCTAGGGTTGTGGGGTAGAGAAAAAAGGCCAGGGAACGGTGATTCATGACAATTTTTGTGACCTCAGTTTTATGACCCCAACAATCCGGTGAAGGAAGATTTGGGGTTTTTATTCTCAAATA
>NC_081564.1:46325544-46391456 GCF_022355385.1 Mustela nigripes | reverse complement strand
AAAGGCTGTCCCTGTGGAGATTGTCCTCCCTTGCAGACCACCAGAAGGCCAGTGTAAAAATGCAGGTCCAAGTCACAGACGAGGAAACAAAAACTCGAGTTTGGCCATGTTGTTGGTAAGGTGATTGACTCGGAGCTCAAACCCAGACTGGCTTCAGAGTCCTGTTGGTTTTGGTCATGTTTTCTGACAAATGGTCCTTATGGTAATTTTGTGTGTCATGGGATATAAATCATGACCCCTGAAAACTCATCTTTAAACACAAAGAGTCAGTCTACACCCATGATAGGGCCTTCCCTAAAGTGGTTAGTCTAGAAGCTTGAACACAGTGGGTGTTTGAGAGGCTTTGAAAAAATCTATTCATTGGAAGGGTCTAGTCATATTTGCCAAAGCAGATGCCTAAGTTCGCCTCCTCTATTCAGGGAAGCAACAGCACCAGGGGTCTTTCAGGAGGCTAATCCCTCCCTGGGTCAGTGAGCTTCAGCTTCAATCTTCTATTCCCTGTATCTTGCGAGCCTGACCTTGTGAAGACACAGAAGGAATGTAAAGTCACGTGCCCTTTCTATAGTGGGTCAGATCACTTCTTATTTTTTAACTAGATAAGGGCATCAATATTATGGCTGGTAAGTATAGATTTTTAAAAATGGTTTTCAAGGTCAATACATATGAATCAAGAGTACTCTGATACTATAGTGGCTTTTCTAAGAATTACCTGGGCATTAGCGGAAAGTAACGGATCTTACTGGCTTTCAGGCTCTATTCCAGTCTATTCACATTGGTGGGAACGAAGAAGCAACATGGGGCTTAGAACAGAAATCTGAAAATTGCGGACGGACGGCAGAGAGGAGCCACCTGTTTAATTGTATTCAAACTCGTCTGAACTGGTTTCTAAAGACCTTCATCCTTCCCCTCCCCTCCAAGAAAAAGAGCAAACCAGCATTTTCTTTTAATTCAGTTCTATTTGGGAAGGGTTTTGAAACTATAAAGAGTCAGGGCGAGGTGGGGGGAGGGCTGGGAATCTGATCTACCGGCTTTTGCAACACGCCAGCCGCGCTGTATACAGAATAAGGAAGCTGCATTTCAGATTGAGGTGGTGAAGGTCACCAGATAGCAGTGTGAACCCCTGCTTTAATGCTGAGCGTGACATTTTTGTATCCTTTGTGCGGTGGTCCATATGGAACAGCATAGCACCTAGACCGAGCTGGGCTAATGCCTTCTGGAATGAGAGGAGAGGGTGTAAACCAGCCAGGAGCCAGCAGCAGCATGTAGTTCTGTGGGTTTATGCCAAGGTGAAGGCTGCTGCTGCCTGTGTGATGCTGCGTGGGCTCGAGCAAGATGACCCCGGTTCCTCCCCGGCTTTACACAAGCCTTCTCCAGTAATTATCTGACTGAGGGACTGTGCTGCTAATGCTCAGGGACCAGGTGGTCACGGGGTGTGGGAGGGTGCAGTGCGGGGAGAGAAGGATGGACTTTGTGACCCCCACTGATGAGGGATCCTGGCTGCGGAGATGTTCACAGCTGTCTGCTTTTTAGCCCTGCTTGCAGTTCTCTCCCTGTTCCCCATCCGGAAAACTTCCCCCTCAAGAGAGCCTTCTTTTAAAATGACTCAGATTTGAGTAACTTCAAATCGCAGCAATCTGAAAGCTAATTATGGCCTTTTGCACCATCGCCTGGCTATTTCCCTGCCTTGGCTGTTTCCCTCCTGCTGCTGGCCATTTCCCTGTCATTAACACTTCCACCAGAGACTGTGGAAGGGACAGCAGAGGACGCCAGGCTCCAATCAGCCCCTCGCGCTTGGGCGGGGTGGTTTAGCTGCTTTGAGTACAAGTTCCCGGAGGGAAGGGATTATTTCGTTCTGAGGTTGCTTTCCTCCTGTGCGTCACAGTTCTCCCTGACACTGTGGGAAGAAATAACTGAGAATTGGGCAGGCAAAGCCTTTCTGTTGGGAGCCACCCACATAAGGCTGTCAGGTGGTTGAATTTTGGGGGGTCGGAGGTCTGTCTTCTGGATGGGTCCTGAGTCTTCCAGTATCTAAACAGCTGCCAGGTGAAAGGCTGTCCCTGTGGAGATTGTCCTCCCTTGCAGACCACCAGAAGGCCAGTGTAAAAATGCAGGTCTGAACTAGAACCCAGGTCCCCTGCTGACTAGCCTCATGAACTCAGGCTAGTGGAGGACACCAGGCTTGTGGACGTCATTGTGATTTCTGCCATCTCGGGATTCATTCCATCTCTGGTCACTGAACCCATAGTTGGGCTGAGTGGAAAACAAATAATTTCCAAGTCTTTCTTTCTTTTAAGATTTTATTTATTTATTTGACAGACAGCGATCACAAGTAGGCAGAGAGACCCACAGAGAGACAGGAAGGGAAGCAGGCTCCTTGCTGAGCAGAGAGCCCAATGCAGGCCTTGATCTCAGAACCCTGAGATCATGACCTGAGGCGAAGGCAGAGGCTTTAACCCATTGAGCCACTCAGGTGCCCCTCCAAGTCTTTCTTTCTAAGGAGTTTAAAAGTTTCAGCCCTTAGAAGAGCGTTGGTGGGTGTGGTGGAGTAAGAGTAATAAAGAAAGAGAGAAGGAGAGAGGTGTGTAGGTGCTGAGACTAGAGGTGTAGTGAGATCCCATAGAGAAGGGGCTGGGTGGTGTGTTTGGAAAGAGAATGTGTGTCCCAAGCATGGCACTGCTTTGTGGAGTCGCTGGCCCCCGAGCAGCCTTGCGACTGGAAATGTGTTACTTGTCGGGAATGAGAATTGAGGCACAAGAATATAGGCCCAACACCCCTCACCTATGCCTTGTCTCTTCGTGAGATCCCAGTGCAAACTCCCAAAATTAGCTTCATTTTTCTACCTGGCCGAAGAATAGGGACTCAGACACAGAAATGAAGTTGAGGTATAGGGAAGAGAGAAGGTTAGCATTCCTATAAACCATGATCTCTGGCAACCACTATAGGCTTACAACTCGAGGGAGGGAAGAAGGGTGGATGCCACCTCGGGAAAGAGGTGTTGGGATACTATCCCAAACAGAAATGAAGAGGAATAGGGAAGAAAGACTACCCTTCTGTCCTAGTGGATAATGGGACAAGAGGTAAATGGATTCAGGCAAGATGGCCCATCTGTCTTGATTACCCAAGTGGGGAGACATTTACATAGGGAGAAGTGAAATTCTGCAGCAGACACTCTTCTTCTCTTGCCACCCTCCACTATGAAGTCGAAAGATGAAAACAACTACCAGACCAGAACCTGGGTGGGGTCCTTTACCTGCCATCATGTGGACATAAGTTACCTGATCCCTTACGTCTCAGCTACTTATTTAGAGGGGGCAAGAAGAATTCTGAAAGACTGAGGATTTATCCAGAAGATCCTAAATTACCCAAGGTAAAGTCTTAACTGGTAGCATTAGATGGAACATGCCAGATTGGACGTTCTGTACAGGGGCTTCTCCAGTCCCGTATCTACTCTACGGCAGCATTATTCAAAATACCGGAAAGGGAGAAATAGTATACAAACCCAAAGTAACTTATCATCTAGATGAACTATAGAAGATCCATTGCATAGGACATTATTTGTCAATTAAAATGGATTAGTCATTCAGTTAAAAAAGTAGATTGAACATACTAATTGACTTCTGCTTCTTAAACTTCCATGAAAATAATAAAGGACAAGGAATGGAAGAGGAGGGAGAGGAAAAAAAAAATCAGGAGCTAGAAAAAGGCTTAACAAGTGGTAACTGACTTTAACAGACCCAAGGAAAGCTTCTTAACCAGCAGTGGAAGAAGTTCAGAATTTTGCAGAAATGTCAGAGAAGCTCGGGAACTGGAACATCCAGATAACCCTGAAAGTGCGTGTGACATTGTGTGTGTGACGGTCTGTGTGTGTATGTACAAAAGGAGCTGGAAAGGGACAATAGGTTGAAAGTCCATATAGAAAAGTTACAGACCCTAGGATTCTTTCCCCTACTTCTTGAGTTTTCCTTATTCCCTCACCCAGCAGAAAACCAGGTGTTTCCTCTCTGGAGAGGCTACACGGGGGGGGGATCTAGTACACTTATGGATACAGGACAGAGTCAAAGGCTTAAAACAGAGTGGGTCTATGAAAGGATCTATGCTGAAGAGTGGGATTCCTGATCCCTCTCATTGTTCACTCCAAAATGATGAGGTTAAACTTATGATGCCTGGGAAGTAAACTAGAAAGTTCCTGTCTTTGAGCAGATTCTTTTTCAGGCCAAAAGAAAAGACCTATAGATACTGATAATTGTAGGTCTTCTCCCTACAAAATCACCTTAGAGTGAAGCTCATCAACCAAGACTTCCCACACCCACAGAGCTTCCAAAAACTTTTTAGTACCTCATCCTAAATAGAAGCATACAGTTTGACTCAATAAGACATTTTATTTTAATTTTTAAGATTATTTATTCATTTGACAGAGAGAGAGAGGGAACGAGAGAACAGAAGCAGAGGGAGAGAAAGAAGGAAAAGCAGGCTCCCCACTGAGCAGGGAGCCTGACATGGGGCTTGATCCCAAGACCCTGGGATCATGACCTGAGTTGGAGGCGGATGCCCCTCAATGAAACATTTTAAAGAAAGTCTATGTAATAATCACCATCCTTAGTTACAAACACAGAATCTATTCTTGGCTAGTTTATACAAAAAATGAATGAACTTCTATTCACTTACCTAGTCTGTAAAGTGTACTATTTAGCTGGCAGAATTGGAAGTAGTTTATAGATGGGAATAGAAACAAATGGTGAGTAACAAGCTCTAAAAATCAGGGACTGAGGCAAAGGCAGAGGCTTTAACCCACTGAGCCACCCCTTCAAGGGCAAGTTTGAACTCACTGCTTGGTTGGTGGTAACAAGCAAACAAAAATGGCTGCGTAGAGACAAATCTGGCTGTGACTCTTCAAAATTTACTGGGAGAGGAACTCGGAGGAAAACGAAGGCATCAATCTAGCTTTTCAGGTGGATGCTGGAGGAATTTATTTTTACTTCACAGACTGGTGAAATCTGGTACTTTTAGTTTCCATATATGAAATAAGGGAAGTGAAACCCAGCTTCAACTGTCACTATCCCTGCAATAGCGGGTTCTGGTGATGTTTATTTTTTAATTTACTTGTCTCTATGTGATTTCATTTTTGTAATCTGAACTCTTCCAAAAAAAACTGTTGGAGAAAAATAAAATTTTGGTGGCTAGAGTGAGCAGATACTGAAACAAGTCCTGTGGAACCACTTTGCCTTTGGAAACTTCTTTCTGACTGCTACCAGTGTGAGCTGAACTTGGAGAGTATTCACTGGCACAGATGAGCTGTTAGTGACTCCTTCAGACTTTCTATAATATTGTTAGCTTAGACCACCAAAAGGAAGTCTCTCTGAGACACACATTGGTAGACCAGCTGGCGAAAAGGGAGAACTACAAATGGCAAGAAACCCTTTGAATGGCCATCAAGTGCAGAAGGTCTTTCCACGTGGGCAGAGGGACAAGCTGAACAGGAGCAGCAGAAGCTCTCAGTAGAGAATTCGACATGGTTGGCACTTCACAGTTCCTGAGGACACACCACGTTTGAAGGGGTGATCAGATTTCCTGTGTCCCCATGTCCTGTAATGCCATTGCAGTTGGTCTACCACACCTCCGTCATGCTGGAGTCCTTGCCCTCACCTCCCACTTCGAATCACCCCCGGACGCTGTAGTTTCAGTTCCAGTCCTGTTTCTGAAGTCTTTCATATCTGTTCCCTCCTCTCTTTTCCCTGGCACCTGCCTGCTTTCAGGCCTTCCTCATTGCTTCCCTGAAAACTGCTGTCTGATTGGCCTTCAGGAGAGAGTGACCGTTGGAAAGCTCTGTGTGTCAAAACAGAGGCCCACTGTTTCCTACAAGGTCATAAACTGACCTTCAGCTCTTTGTTCAGCTTCTGCTGGGAGAGTAACCAACTTGCTCTGGTTTGCTGGAGACATTCCAGGTTTTTAACACCTGAGAAACCCCTCAGTACTGGGAAAACCAAGATGGTTGGTCACTTGATCATATTCTCTGCTACCCTACCCCCACCACATTAACTGAGCCTTTGGATTTAATGAAACATGACTCACCTCTGTCTTATTTTTACCTCTCCCAAATCTGCACAGCATCTGCATGTCATAGGATCAAATAATCCATCACTTTGACAATTCATGATGTCTACATGGCTACTATTTTCTTCAAGATTTTACACCTCCTTTCTGTTACTGGTCTTGAGAATAAAAGTTTTAAAAATAAATTCTATTGTGACATTCTTTCCTTTAGTAAATCACACAAGGCTTAAAATACTATATACTACTTCACGTGTCTTTTCTACCACCTCCCCATAAAGAAACTAGTAGAAATATCCATTTGCCTAGAATGAATTTTACCACAAACGAGTAAGAAGACAGCTCCTGTATTCCACTATACTCAAGTACTTCCGAAACACTCAAATGATGTTTACATGTCATTGCCTAATAAAAAATGGTCTTGCCATCATCCCACTTCCTAAAGAAATACCAGATTGGTGAAAACCTTATGACTTTGGCAGCATGCTTTATAATCTCTGTGACTATAAATTTCCAAGGGCGAATTATCTTTATATGTAGTAGACAGTGAGAAACCCATCAAACACTACAGGGAAGGCAGTATTTTTCTTTCATTCTTTTCATCCATTTTTACATTTTAACAAGTGTTATTTTATGAAATAGACTTTGAGATATATATGCTACCAAAATACTCCATATTACTATGATGAATGAATAGCCAGCGTGCTTATAAATTTAATGTTCAGAGCAGGGATCACTGGAAATGAACTTTACTGGAGAAAAGTAGGAGAGAATTCTCCAGACTTTTAACTTCATCCTGTTTGTGATTTACCCAAGTCCGCATAGCTACCAGCTCCCTTGGTACGCTGTATTTGATTCTGTCTTGAGATGGTTCCCCACCCTCAAGTGCAGCATTGCAGAAGTCAGAAATGGCTCTGCCCATACCTTCTCCAAATGTACAAAGAAGTCCTTGTGCCTTTGTCCCAGACCTTGTCCTTTTGTGTAGTTGGGCACACATGCACTGGTAAGAGGATCAGAAGTTTGTAGTTCCAGCTTTTGCAAAGTTTTTCACACTTTCCCACACACTGATGATAGACTCGTGTTTTACAGGCAACTTTCTCTGATATGGTGGGAATTAAGTAGCAATCCCTTCCTTTTCTTCTTTTGTCATCTTAAGAGAGGTACCAGAGAATCCAGCTTATAGCCGTTCTATAAAGAATCATTTGTTTTGATTTGAGAAAGTGATCCTGCCAGTCAGCTGCATATTGCCTTGTTTTCAATTTTTTTCATCCATACAGGCTTCCATAGGACTTTTAAGCTATTAAATGAGCTATTCCGTTTCCATTTACAAATGTTTGCATGGTGTCTAGATAAAGTCATTAGTTGCCAGGAACGAACCCTGGTCAGCCTACCGAGGATAGATGGCTTCAAAGTATTAATGCAAAAGCCCAGGTAGTTAGTGAGATCCTGAAGAGCAGAGCTGGAATTCAGAGTAGACCACAAGACAAGAGTAGGATGCTTGCTGGGCTCATACTAGGGTACGTAGAACAGCTCCATCTCTTTGTCTAGAGAGAGGAATAGTTGACATTTAGAGAATTAGAGTAAATGATGAAAAATGACTGAAAGGCTGGAAAGTAAGAACTTTAATTTAGGAAGTCAATGACATTTTGATGTGTAGGGAATTGAATAATGACTAAAGACACCACAGGGCTGCAGTCAGAAATTGGAGTGAAGTCCAGTGTGGTGCCATGCTCTCTCTTGCCTCTAAGGACTCAGTGTAAGCTGCTTTCTCTGCTTGGAAGTCCCTATCCCCCTCTCCTTCAAGCTACCCCTCACCCCACCTCCTGCTTCCCAGGTCAACTCCTCATTTGCTGGTCTTGGGTTAAAAGTCATTTCTTCTGTGAAGTCTCTTCTGATCTGTTAGCACTACCACTTGGGTAATAGCCCTCTATTTGCTACCGAAGCACTTCTACCCAAAGCACTTCTACTTAATCCTATTGTAATAATAATAATAACCTATTTATTGAATATTTACTGAGTAGCAGACCCTATATGAAGCACTACACACATTTAAATCTCCCAATAACCTATTAGACAGGTACCATCATTATATTCACTTTATATGTGAGAAAACAGAAACAAGTTGTTTAAAAACTTGTTCCAAGACACAGTGTCAGATTAGAGATTGGAATCCAGAGCCTGAGTTCAGCCATCCTGCTGTTATAATTGGCCTACATCCGTTATAATTGGCCTACATCTGTCAAGGAGACACCTAGTTTCAAAGACAGTGTACATAGATCCCATCTCTCAATCAGAGGAGTATCACAGAATTTGCTGTCATCTTTAATCTTAGTTGATTAAAAAAGATATATACATTTTTATATAATATATATAATTTTTAATATGGAATATTAAATACAATATAAATATTAATATATTAATTTAATATATAACATATATTTAAATATATTTTTATATGCTTAATATATATAATAATGATAAATATAATTATATATATAATATAAAAACCTTAGCTGTTACAGTCAGTTGTACATATAAGAAGAAAAGATGGATCTGGGTCTTTTGTTGCATGTCATCCTCAGATCTTGACTCAGAACCAATCTTACCCTTTTGAGTTTCCAGTTTGATTGCTTTCTTAGGATCAGTAAGGAAAAATAAGCATGTTTCAGAATGACTGCTTGAGTCTGCAGCAAATCATGTCTTTAACTTACCTTCTGGCACATTCACAAAGCTAAATACTTCTGTGCAGCCTCATATAAATAGGTCCCATTTCTCCTTCCCACACCCGTGGTGGTGATCACTAAATAATTAAGAAAACCAGCCTCTCAACCCAATGCTGAAGGCAGGCACCATTCATTAAACAGACCTGGCATTTGGAATAAAATCCTTTTGTTTCGCTTCTTCTGGGCTATCACTTTCTAATTGATTCTTCTTCCCAACATTGAAGACATTACAATGGAATGATTTTTTTTTTTTTCTAATTTAGGGGAGGAATGGAGTTTAACTTTTACTAACTGGACTCCTATTTTGTAGATAGATTTTGAAAAAAGGCTTTAAACCTTTATATTCTTTCCAATCTTGGAAGCATATTTGAACTGAAACTACTGGACTTCATACAACAATGTCAAGGGGTGGTTTCTGATACTCTTGAGTTTGTAATAAAAATTGACTTGTATCCTCTTTAAACAACGTATGTACAGAGTGCGTAATCATATGTAGTTCTAAGCGAAGCATCACACAAGGCAGATTATTCAGAAGTAGCTGGAGTGCCTAACAGTTTGAAACTTAAATAATTTTACTCATACAAGATTTTACTCTACAAAAGTTAGCAGGGCTGGTTTGTAATTCAAGACATTGTTTTCTAAGGTGTTATTATTTTCGAATTTATATGTCAAGAATTCAAAAAGCAAAGTTGTTTTCAATGGCTGCATTTATGGAGGCCAGATAGGTTTGTACTTAGAAGCAAATCAACCCAGTGTCTATGCAACCATTTTACTCCCACTGGCACCTTACATCCCCACCGTTCCAGATAAAGTGCCAGGTTGGTGCTCAGCTGCTGGGAAAACTAATGATCAAAACTGAGGAAAATTCTATACTTTAAAGGCTTTTCTAGCAGATACCTATAGTCTGGGGAGGAGTGCTGCCCAGTGAAAATGATCATGTGTACTCCTAAGCTAAACAGGCATTCGTCCTATTCTTATGCCTGGCGCGGTGTACCCAGCAAGTTCTAGATGGAGTGAGCATAATGGAATAACTCCCCGCCCTCTCCAGGGAGAGAAACTTCTTACGTTAATGTTATGGTGTGCTCTGTAATAGTAATGATATTTATAGCTTTGTAGTATACTCTTAAACAACTTTGAAAATGGATTAAATGATTTCACTTTGCTTTGGCTATTAGTCTCTCTCAGAACTAGTTTACTGTCTCATATGCAATATACCAATATTGATTATCCCTTATTTCTAAATAATACTACCGGGGACTCAATGGCAATGGGAACATCGGGAAGCTCCATGTGGCATGATAATAGCTTCCGAAGCAGCTGTGTGACTCTCTATTCCTCTGAGGGCTGAGGTAAGTCAGTGGGCTGGTGGACAGAGAACTTTTATCTTCTAAATGCCGTCTTATTTCTCCTGTAAGAGCCAATGATCAAGGAGCATCATTACAAAAGAACTTGAACCAGCAATACAAGTTTATTTCATATCTTGGCAGAAACTCGCACACCATCCCAGTCCATTGTGATAATGGTATTCTTTCCTGACTACGAGGCGCCACAGGAAAACCATGAGGGTCATACAATGGCCAGAAATTAACTCTTGATATTCTTGCAGCTTTTCCAGTGAACACCAGGGCTTAATATTACAGATCGAGAAGAGTTGATCTCCCCTGGTGATAGCAATCTGCCTTTCAATTTTGCTGTTTCGAACAGCCAGCTGTAAGCCTTTATATAACATTTCACAGTCCCTTAATTACCACATGACAACCTCAGGGCTGCTAATCCTGATACTGTTCTGAAGGGAGGGACTTAGGACACATCAGCAGTTTAATGCAACTCTTTCTGTGGTAATCATGTTTGGTGGAAAATATAGCTCTTCCCAAACACAGTGAACTGCTAACCTTAAAATGTTGAGATAAACTTTTGCTTATGCCCCATATCACTGGAGAGAAATAGCTTTTTGTATCCGGCTGGTAGGTATACAGGGGATGCTAAATATGTAACAAAAAGCAGAATGAGAAAGACTTGCGGAGGAAAGAAAGTGGATAAAAACTGGCAGGAGGAGATTCATTATTCTGTTCAAGCATAGCAAGCTAGTCTTTTTGCTTTTCTTGGTAGAGACTGGGTCGCAGATGCAGCATTCCTGGGCCATGCAAAGGAGCGAGAGCTCTTAGTAAGCTTTGATGGACTTGACATGGACGCCAGGACAGTGTTATTACATCAGGGCCAAATGCGGGAAGACCAAGAAGGAAAGAAGACCTAGAAGGAAAAGGGAGCTTTGCTTTCATTGGGTAGAACTGAGACTTCAGATGGCCAGGTCCAATCATTAAGGATCAATATTGACTGGGACTCAAATAGGCTGAATTTGTTTTCCCTGGCTCTGCTCACTTCCTGCCCAAGTTGGTAAGCAACTGGCTGCCAGAAAGCAATTAATCAATTATACCCTTCCAATGCAGCAGTGTAAATTTAATACAACGTTTATTGTCTAGTGAGTTTCCTAATAGCCTCAGACATATTAATCAATGCATAAGTACTTACCAAGCCTCTGTTCTGCCCTGAGTACTTTGCTAAGTGCTCTGGGAGACATGGGACATTTGAGATGGAGTTCTAGTTCTCCATGGAGGTGCAATGGGGTGCCTTACAGGGCTTGAATTCTAGATTGTCGACTGGTGACCTTGAGCAAATTAAATTATACCTGGGAGCCTCACCATCACATGGCGTTAAAAACGCCTATTGTACAGGGTTAGAATTTCCACCCCAGGCCTCCTTGCTGAGCTCTCAGTCTTGTGCATCCAGCAATCTACTTGCTAACTCTACCTGCATTTTTAACAGAATGACAAGCCAGACATGTCCCAAATAGTCCCTCCTTGCCTACTCCACCCTTACCAAGATCCCTGCTACACTCTGTGTCCTCCAACTTTTCCTTCTCTCAATAAATGGCAACATCATCCCAGGTACTCAGCACCCCCTTTTTTTCTCATACAATTCGTCAGGACACAAGGCCGACGGCTGCCATCAGATACAGGGAGTCATGGCTTAGCAGAGCAGAGTCACAAGTGGAAACCATCATGGGAGGGCTGGGGAAGGAAAACCTGAACTCTAATTGACACATTGCTGGAGGCTCAGTGTGGACATCTGAGAATTAGAAATTCCAGTAGTAACCATTTCTAGGGAGGTCCCCACAATACTGTGAGACTTACCCCTAGCAGCTTGGCTAGGTTTCCTTTGTAAATATTGGAGAAAAACCCCCTTATGCTTCTAACAAAGGGAGGGGTAAAGGAGCCATTTTGATATATGTCAGAGTATTCTTTTTGTAGCAAGGTCTGACTTCAGGGGAAGCTAGTTAACCAGAACCTAACCCACTGGGGTTTTATCGGAGCCCAGCAGACCTGAGGAAAGGAAAATACTCAACCCTACCCCACTCTAGCCATTCTGGCCCATTTAAGGTGGGACCAAAAACCAACCAACCAAACAAAACCACTTGAGAAATTCTTATGAATTTCACAGTCCATAGGCACAAGCTCATGAAAAGAATGACACCTAATCATAAGACTACAGAAAGCTTTCCCTCCCCCACCCCACCACCACAACACCGAAAGACTACAGTAGTTCCTTTTATCTAGCACATCATGTCCGGCTATCAAGAAAAGTTACAAGGCATACTAAAAGGCAAACAACACAATTTGAAGGGATAAAGCAAACACCAGAATTAGACATGACAGAGATGTTGGGGCTATCAGACTGGGAATACCAAAAGTAGAAGAAAGAGGGAGGGAGAAGAAATAATAGAAACAGTAGTGATTGGTGATTGAAAATTTCCCCCAATTAATATCTAGACACCAAATCACAGATGCAGGAAGCTTAGAAAACAACAAGCATCTAAATGCCCAAAAAACTACAGCTGGGCATATGATTTTCAGACTACATAAAATCAAAGCAAAAAAACCCCAAAGAAACCAGAAGGGATGAGGAGAAACTTTTTACTTATAAAGGAACAAAGATAGGAATTACATCCAACTTTTCAGAAACCATGCAAGCAAGAAGAGGGTGGAGTGAAATATTTAAAATGTCAAGAGAAAAAAAAGCTCTATCTTTTTGTATCCTGTGAAATTATCCTTCAAAAGTGAAGGACATATAAAGACTTTCTCAGACAACCAAAAATTGAGGGAATTCCTTGCTAGTAGACCTGTTTTACAAAAAATGTTAAAAGAAGTTCTTTAGAGAGAAAGAAAACAATGGTGAAAACTAGGGTCTGGAAGAAGTGAGAAAGTGCATCAAAAAAGGAGTAAGTAAAGACAAAAAAAAAAAACCTTTCATTTTCTTTTTTAAAATTTTATTTATTAGAGAGAAAATACAAGCAAAGAGAAGGGGCAGAGACAGAGGGAGAAGCATAAAATCAAAGAAAAATAAAGAGCAAGGAGCCCAATGCAGGGCTTGATCCCATGACCCTGGGATCATGACCTGAGCTGAAGGCAGATGCTTAACCCACTGAGCCACCTGGGTGTCCCAACTTTTATTTTTCTTATTCTTAATTACGTTAACAGATAACAGTTCTTAAAAATAGTAACAGCAACAATGTATTTGATTATGTGCATGTATATATCTGCCTACAGATGCTTATATGTAAGTGAAATGAAAGACAACAACAATGCAAGGGACAGGAAGGAGGGATTAAGGTTACTTTGTTATTATGAAGTACTTGCACTACATATAAAGCTCTATAGTGTTATTTGAAAGTAGACTTGCCTTAGCTGTAAATGTATATTGCAAACTCTAAAGCAGCCACTAAAAGAAGGAAAAAGAGAAATATAACTGATATGATAAGAAAGGAAAGAAAATGAAATCCTATAAAATGTTCCGTTTAAATCATAAAGGGCAGAAAAGAGTAGAAGACAAAAATAGGAACAAAGAACAAGGGCAACAAATAGAAAAGAGTAACAAATAAGGTAGAGAGTAGTCCAATTATACCAATAATCACTTTGAAAATCAATGGTCTAAATGTACAAATTAAAAAACCAGAGACCTTTAGAATGGATCATAAAACAAGACCTAACTATATGTTATCTACAAGAATCCCACATTAGGGGTGCCCGAGTGGCTCAGTCAGTTAAAGGTCTGCCTTCGGCTCAGGTCATGATTCTAGTGTCCTGGGATGGAGTCCTGCATCAGGCTCCCTGCTCAGCAGGAAGCCTGCTTTTCCCTCTAACTCCGCCACTCCCCCCTGCTTGTGCTCTCTCACTCTTTCTCACTTATGCTCTCAAATAAATAAATAAAATCTTAAAAAAAAAAAGAATCCCACATTAACTATAAAGACATACAGATTAAAAGTAAATGGATGACGAAAAATAATAGAGAAAAACAGAAGAAAAAAATAGAAGAAAAGGAACGTTATCAGAGATAAAGAAGGACATTGCATAATGATAAAGAGGTCAATTCACTGAGAAGACATAACAATTCTTATTTTGTATATTCCAAACAATAGAACATTAAGCTATGTAAGGCAAAAACTAAGAGAATTACAAAGAAAAATAGATGAATTTTTTATCATATTTGGAGGCTTCAATACTCCTTTATCAGAAATGAAGATCCAGCAGGCAAAAAAATCAGTAAGCACATAGTTAACAACACCATCAATCAAGTGGATGTAATTGACATCCATAGACTGCTTTATTCAACAACAATGGAATATACATTCTGCTCAAAATCATGTGGAACAGGGACGCCTGGGTGGCTCAGTTGGTTAAGCAGCTGCCTTCGGCTCAGGTCATGATCCCAGGGTCCTGGGATCAAGTCCCACATCGGGCTCTTTGCTCGGCAGGGAGCCTGCTTCTCCCTCTGCCTCTGCCTGCCTCTTTGTCTGCCTGTGCTCGCTTGCTCTCTCTCCCTCTGTCTCTTACAAATAAATAAATAAAATCTTTAAAAAAAAAAATCATGTGGAACATTCACCAGGATATAACACATTCTAGGCCATAAAACAAATTTAAAAGAATAGAAATCATATAGTTATTTAATAAATTTAAGAGAACAGAAATCATAAACTATCTGCTCACAGTGGAATTAAACTAGAAATCAGTAACAAAAAGATAACTGGAAAATCCTCAGATATATGGTGATTATACAACATCCTTCTATTTTTTTAAGATTTTGTTTACTTATTTGAGAAAAAGAGAGAGCACACACACAAGGTGGGGGAGGGGCTGAGGGAGAAGGACAAGCAG
Source organism: Mustela nigripes (assembly GCF_022355385.1). Lineage (NCBI taxonomy): Eukaryota > Metazoa > Chordata > Mammalia > Carnivora > Mustelidae > Mustela > Mustela nigripes. Next base: position 46,376,476 of record NC_081564.1, on the reverse strand, counting down.
ACTCTGTACGGAGCACAGAACACCCTTCCGGGCTCAGTCCCAGGATTCTGGGATCAGGACCTGAGCTGAAGGCAGATACTTAACTGAACAAGCCATCCAGGTGCCCCTAAACAACAAACTTCTAAATAACAGCTGGGTCAAAGCAGAAACTACAAGAGAAACTTAAAAATACTATAAACTAAGTGAAAATGAAAGCATCACTTTCCAAAATGTGGAATGTGGTGAAAACAGTGCTTAGTGGGAAATTGATACCACAGAGTGCATATATTGGAAAAATAAGAAATATATAAAATTAATAACTTAAAAAAAATCTAGAAAAAGAACAGCAAATCTTAAAAAAAAGAAAAAAGAAAAAAAAATAAGAATAAGACCAAAATCAATGAAATTGAAAATAGGAGATCAAGAGAGAAAGATCAATGAAACCAAAAGCTTGCTCTTAGAAAAGATCAATAAAATTGATAAGCTTTTGCTGAGCTTACTTAGAAATAAAGAGAGAGAACATAAATTACTAATATCACAAATGAAAGAGGAGCATCAATACAGATTCTGTGGGTATTAAAAAGGATAAATAGGGTGCCTGGGTGGCTCAGTGGGTTAAGCCGCTGCCTTCGGCTCAGGTCATGATCCCAGGGTCCTGGGATCGAGTCCCGCATTGGGCTCTCTGCTCAGCAGGGAGCCTGCTTCCCTCTCTCTCTCTCTCTGCCTGCCTCTCTGTCTACTTGTAATCTCTGTCTGTCAAATAAACAAATAAAATCTTTAAAAAAAAAAAAAAGAAAAAAGGATAAATAAAGGGATGCTATAATAACTGTATGCATATAAATGTGATGACCTAGATGAAAGAAACCAATTCCTTGAAAGACACAATTTGCCAAAACTCACACAAGAAGAAATAGACAATCTGGATAGAGTTATTAAAAAAATTGAGTCAATAATTAGTTACCTTCCAAAACAGAAAGCACCAGGCCCAGATGGGTTCACTGCTGAATGCTACTAAGCATTTAGGAAGAAATTATACCAGTTCTCTGCAATATCTTTTTTTTTAATTTAATTTAATTTGTGTGTGTGTGTGTGTGTTCCAAAATTCATTGTTCATGCACCACACCCAGTGCTCAATGCAATACGTGCCCTCCTTAATACCCACCAGCAGGCTCACCCAACCCCTCACCCCACCTCCTCCAAAGCCCTCAGTTTGTTTCTCAGAGTCCACAGTCTCTCATTGTTTGTCTCCCCCTCTGCTATCCCCCAGCTCACTTCTCCTCTCCATCTCCCAATGTCTCTATAATATCTTTTACAAAATAAAGCTGAGTGAATACTTCCTAAGTCATTCCATGAGGACAGGGTACCAAATACCAAAACTGGATAAATATATTACAAGAAAAGAAAACTACACACCAATATCGCTTGTCAACATAGATGGAAAAATCCTCAACAAAATATTAACAAATAAAATCCAACCATGTATAAAAAGAATTATATACCACAACAAAGTGGGAGTTATCCCAAATGTACAAGTTTGGCTCAACATTCAAAAATCAATCAGTATAACCCATCACATCAATAATCCAAAGAAGAAAAATTAGATAACTTTATCAAAAGGCATTTTACAAAATTCAACACTCATTCATTATAAAAACTTACAGTAGAACTTCCTCATCTTTATAAAGAATACCTATAAAAACCTTACAGCTAATATCATGCTTAATGATGAGAAACTGGAAGCTTTCCTGCTAAGATCAAGTACAAGGCAAGGATGCCTTCTCTCACCACACCTTTTCAACATCATACTGAATTCCAATCCAATAAGATAAGAAATGGAAATAAAAGATATACAGATGGAGAAGAAAGAAACAAAACTGACTTTGTTTGCAGATGACATGGTGTCTATGTAGAAATCTGAAAGAATTAACAGAAAGACTCCTGGAACTAATAAACAATTTTAGCTAAGTTGTAGAATACAAGGTTAAAAATGAAAGTCAACCATTTCCTTATATACCAGAAGGTGGAATTGGAAACAGGTGGACCTGGAAATTTAAAACAGAATACCCATTTACATTAGCATCCCCAAAATGAAATCCCTAGGCACAAATTTAATAAAATATGTGCAAGAGCTATATAAAACTGGATTAAGTGGAGGCATATTCCATCTTCATAGATAGGAAGATCCAGTGTTGCTCAGATATCAGTTCTTCCAAATTTGATCTCTGTACTCTATGCTATCCCAACAAACTGACTGTAAGTTTATATGGAGAGGCAAAAGACCAGAATAGCCAACAAAATATTGAAGAGGAAAAGCAAAGTTAGAGGATAGTACTCAACTTTCAAGACTTGCTATAAAGACAGTGTGCTTTTGGTGAAAGAATGGACAAATACATCAATGGAACAGAATACAGAGCCCAGAAGTAAACCCAAATAAATATAGTCAACTGACCTTTGGTAAGGGAGCAAGGGCAATACAATGGAGCAATAATAGTCTTTTCAGCAAATGGTGCTGGAACAATTGGATATTCACATGCAAAAAAATGAATCTAGACAGAGACTTTACACTTTCACAAAAATTAACTCAAAATGATCACAGACCTAAATGTAGAATGTGAAACTATAAAACTCCTAGAAGACAAGGTAAAACCTAGGTGACTTTGGGTACAATGGCAATGACTTTTTACTGATTTTTTTATTTTTTTAAAGATTTATTTATTATTTTAGAGAATGAGTGAGCACGAGTCAGGAAAGGGGGAGAGGGAGAGAGAGAAAGAGAAGCAGACTTCCTGCCAAATGCAGAGCCCAATGCAAGGCTCCGTCCCAGGACCATGAGATCATGACCAGGACTGAAACCAAGAGTCAGACACTTAACCAGCTGAGCCAACAAGGCACCCTGGCAATGACTTTTTAGATACAACACCAAAGGCACAATTCATGAAAGAAATAATGGTGTACGTCATTAAAATAAAAAATGTCTGCTTTGCAAATGACAATATCAAGAATCTTAGGAGACAAACCACAGACCAGGAGAAAATATTTGCAAAAGATACATCATTTACTTAAGAACTCTTATCCAAAATATACAAAGAACTCTTAAAACACAACAATAAGAAAACAAGTAACTTTTAAAAAAGTGGGCCAAACACCTCAATAAATACCTCACTAAAGAATATAAAGATAGCAACCGTATGAAAAGATATACTACAGCGTATGTCACCAGGGAAATGCAAATTAGAACACCCATGATACATCACTACATACCTATTAGAATGGTCTCAGTTTGGAACAGTAACAATACTAAATCCCGGCAAGGATGTGCAGCACCAGGAACTTTCATCCATTGTTACTGGGGATATAAAATGGTATAGCTTACTTTGGAAGACAGCTTGGTGGTTTCTTGAAACACTAAAGATACTCTTACCATATGGTCCAGCAAATGTGCTCCTTGTAGTTACACAAAGGAATTGAAAACATGTCCACACAAAGGCCTGAACATAGATGTTTTAACAACTTTATTCACAATTGCCAGAAATTGGAAACAACCAAGATGTCCTTCTGTAGTTGAATGAATAAATTCTGGTCCATCCAGACAATGGAATATGATTCAGTGTTAAAAAGAAATGAACTATCAAGCCACGAGAAGACATGGAGGAAACTTACATGCATATTACTAAGTAAAAGTTGCCAATCTGAAAATTATACGTATTGTGTAATCTCAACTCTATCATCTTCAAGAAAAGGCAAAACTATGGAGACAGTAAAAAAATCAGTGGTTGCCATGGTTTGAGATTGGGGAGGGATAAAATTGGTGGGACACAGAGGATTTTTTGTAGGCCAATGAAAATATTTTTAGACCAGAAAATACTCTGGATGGTGTAATAATGATGGCTACACATTATTATGCATTTTTGAAAGCCCAAAGAATGTACAACACTGAGAGTGAACTTTGGGTGATTTTGGTGTCAATATAGGTTCATCAGCTGTAACAAATGTACCACTCTCCTAGGGGATGTTGATAATAAGGGACACTACTCAAGTGTCAGTGTCGGCGTTACAGGTATCCCTCACTTTTCAAAAGTTAATGTTATTCCACTTTACTTTTACAAAAGACCTACCATAGTACTTGCTTTCACTGACTGAGAGAAATCCAAAGAGGATTTTCGCTTTTACAGAAAAAGGCAAAAAGCAAAAAATAGTGCTCAGTGTTTGTTTTGCAGCAAGCCTTTATACATGCAGTGCACATCCTGAGCAACAGCAGTGGCCCCACCAAGCTCCTTCCTCAGGACCTACACTCAGCATCTCAGCATCAATCCATCATAGCTTTGAACTGTGTCTGTGAGCATCTGTGTTTTATCTTGATTTATTTTGTGCATCTGTTAACAAGATGTTTCCTAAGATATCAGAAAAGTCTAATAGAGGTTATTTTGGGGGTTTGGGAAAGCTCAAAATATTTTCCATACAACTTAATGGTAATTACTTCTTCATTTTATGCCATTTTTTTTCATGAAAATTTTTATAGAAATACTACTTTTGGATAACAGGTGAAACCTATCTGTGGGAAATCTCCATATGTCCTCCTTAATTTTGCTGGGAATGTTAAACTACTCTAAAGAGATAAAGTGTTAATAAAAAATATAACTGATATCCTGTTTCTATTAAACATTATTCTGGAAGTCCTGGCCAGGAAAATAAGCAAACAACATATGTATTGGAAAGGAAGAAGTAAAACTTCCAAATATTGTGTGCACAGGAAACCTTAATGGGATTTACAAACAAAACAAAAGAAAACAACTTATTAACACTAGGAAGTACCTTTACTATGGTTGCAAAATACAAGGTTAAAATGTAAAAATCAACTATAATGCTACACACTAGCAGAAAACAGTTGGGAAATAAAATTAAAGCATTTATTACAGCAGCAAAACATCAAATACCTGGGCATAAATCTATCAAAAGGTGCGCAAATCTCTGTACTGAAAACTATAAAACATGCTAAGAGATACTAAAGACATAATTAAAAATAGAGAGATATCAGTTCTTGAATTGGAGACTCAACATTGTCAAGATGTCAGTTTTCCCCATACTGATCTTGAGATTCAACATAATATCAATCAAAAACCCAGGAGGGTGATTTAAGATTAGCATGAAAGTGCAAAAAATCTAGAATAATCATAACAATATTAAAAAAGAACAAAATTTGCTAGTTGCTATATTTGCTTTAGAACTTTAAAATCATCAAGAGAGAGTTGCATTGGCATAAGGTACACAAATGGGTCAATGAAGCATAATAGAGTCCAGAAATAGACCCACAAAATATGGTCAGTTAATTTTTACAAGGTCTTAAGTCAATTAACAAGGAAAAGAAACTCTTCTTAACAAATACTGCTGGAACAATTGAAGGTCCATGTGGGGGGAAAAATTCAATTCTATACATGTATGAAATGTATGTGTGTGTATATATATATATGTGGAATATGAAACTTCAAAATTAACTTGAGATGGATCATTGGTCTAAATGTAAAGGCTAGAGCAATAAAGCTTCTAGCTAAAAATATGGAAGAACATAATATTACCTGGGTATAGACAAAGATTTATTAGGACAAATAAAAGAAAAGATAGATAAATTTGAACTTCAGAAAAATTAAAAGATCACCATTAAAAAAAAAATGAACAGACAAGTTGCAGGCTTTGTGGAATGAGGCCTATTTGCAATGCAAATACATAGCTGACAAAGAACTCATACCCATATACATAAATAAATCCCACATTCAACAGCCTTATACAACATGGGCAAAAGACTTGAACAGACAAAAGAAGATATGTGAATCTCCAAAATGCACAAGAAAAAGTGTTCAACATCATTAATCAACATGAAAATGCAAATTAAAAGCACAAAAAGATAACGTTTCCCTCTTACTAGAATGGTTAAAGTAAAAATTTTTTTAAAAAGATTTTTATTTATTTGACAGACAGGTCACAAGCAGGCAGAGGCAGGCAGAGAGAGAGAGGAGGAGGAGGCAGGCTCCCTGCTGAGCAGAGAGCCGGACGTGAGGCTCCATCCCAGGACCCCCAGGACCATGACCTGAGCCGAAGGCAGAGGCTTTAACCACTGAGCCACCCAGGCGCCCTTAAAGTAAAATTAAAAAACAACAACAACAGCAACAACAACAACAACAAAAACCCAACATTGCTAAATGTTTAAGTGGATGTGAAACAAATGGAAATCTCATGTTTGGTTGTTTAAGAGTATAAAATGGTACAACTATTTTTGGAACTTGAAGTTCCTTATAAAATCAAACATATATTTTTCCCTATGGCCCCAACATTTCAGTTTCTATGTGTTAACCCAAGAAAAATGAAATACATGTCAGCCAAATAGTTGGATAAAAATGTTGAGAGTAACTTTACTTACAATAGCCAGAGACTGGGAACAACATAAATGTCCATCGATGGGTGAGTGCATAGTCCAGTTGGGGTATAGGCATATAGGCATAATTGAATACAACACAAGCTTCAGAAATAAAAATGAATGAACTATTGATACACACAACAATATTGATGAATCTCAAAAACACGTTGAGTAAAAGAAGTCGAACGCAAACAAGTACACACTACATGATTCTATTTCCATGAATTCCAAGAATATGGATGAAGGCAGAAATCTGATCAACATGAGGAAGGGAGAAGCACGGTTGGAAGTGGCTTTGACTGACAAGGACACCAGGGGTGAGGGTAGTGTTCTGTATCTTTTTATGGGTGGTAGTTACACAGGTTATAAAAACCTAAATCAAATCACCTTACTCTTCTTTTGGTGACTTCAATTGCCCTTGAATGTAATCCTAATGTCTGTTTGTTTGTTTTCATTGCATTTACAGCACTTTAAAAGTATCTTATCTATTTTGTTATTTCCTATGAGTTGTTTTTGTTTCTTTAGTTTTGGTCCATCTCAATCACTAGAATGTTCAACTCTGAGGGTGGGGTTGTGCCTAGTTTCTTCACTATGGTATCTCCAGGGCCAGTAATTGACTAAAGCTCTATAGTTGCTCACTACATTTTAGTTTCCTTCTCTTTCCATCTCTTCCACCCTGAAATTAATTGCCACATCCCAACTAGAATTAACACACATTGTTCTTTCTGGATTTAGTTTAGCAGTATTTTTGAATTGGCTTTCATCGCATACATTTTGTATCTAGAGATGGTATATGATGTCCAGGTGAAGGGATTGGAGTTCCTGCCAATGCAGTAGTAGGCATTTCAAGCAATCCTAACCTGGTGGCTAGTCAAAATGCAATATTCTCATATTGTAGATTCAGATCTGGTTTAGATTTCTTGTGACAAGAAATTATTACCATCAATGAATATAAAAGAGTATTTAAAATGTGGTAGAGTTGACTGTTTGTGTCTTTTAACTGGAATGAATTAGTTTGATCACCTTCGCAATGGGTACCCACCCTACAGGAAAACACTAGATGTATCATAGAGAAAATATCCACCACCTGTTCTGTGTATAAATTTCTGAACCAACCAATTTAACAACAAAGAGAAGCCATAACTATGTTTCTGAAATGAAGAAATATATTGCTTCAAAAGGCATAGATGCAAGAGGGCATGTTGCTTTCTTTCCGTTCTTTACACAAAACAGGCATTTTATAACTGTTATGGAAGAGACTCCCCAACCATTTTATATAATAATTTCCTTTTGGAAATAATGCTCTGTTGAAAATGGGGAGATGGAAACTAGCATATGGTGCTGAGTTTGATATTTCCTGCATATCAAAATCAACATTTCAGAGAAGAAGCATTGACACAAAGTCAGCCATATGGGTCAGGATGGCCTGGGTTATGCTACAGAAACAAACAATTCCCAAATCTGGTGGGTGGAAGACAACAGATCTTCATTTATGCTCATACCTCCTGCCCATTATAGATCAGCTGGGGCCTCTGCTCCATGTTCTCTTCCCTCTGTGATCAATGAGGAAGAAATAGCCACTAATAGAAACATTGATGATTTTAGAGCAGAGAGAAAAAGGGTGTGTGGCAGATCGTTCAATGATTCTGGAATAACATGCGTTTCTTGGCCATAATGAGCCACAAGGGCACATCTAACTCCAAAATGAACCGAGCAGTTCAATCCTACTGTGTGGCCAAAAGGAGGGGAGCTGAGAATATGGGGCCAATAGTACTAGGGACAAGTCTCCTGATGGAAGGTTGAGCTTTTCCTCCCTGATCACCATCAACACAGCCACCAGCACCCGCACCGCTGCCATCCTTCCTGGTGTGCTAGTTACAAGATACTGAGGATTGACTCCTTGTCAAGCAGTGTGCTTTGTCCACTAGCTCCTTTACTCATCATGACTTTATTATGGACAGATTATTCTTATTCATATTCTTAGATGACAAAATAAAGACTTAATGAGGAGAGTATTTAAGCCTTGGTCATGCATTCACAGGGAGGCAGAGCCACTATCTGAACTAGATACTCTCGACTTGAGGGCTTATGATACGGTCATTCTAGCCTTGTTGGATTGTTTTTAAAATTAGTACTGAAGCCCCATATTTCTAAGGCACTCTTAAGAAGTTCTTCTTTTTTTTTTTTTGTTTAAAGATTTTATTTATTTATTTGACAGACAGAAATCACAAATAGGCAGAGAGGCAGGCAGAGAGAGATAGGGAAGCAGGCTCCCTGCTGAGCAGAGAGCCCAATGCGGGGTTTGATCCCAGGACCCTGGGATCATGACCTGAGTTGAAGGTAGCGGCTTAACCCACTGAGCCACCCAGGTGCCCCACTCTTAAGAAGTTCTTAAATTGAACCAAGGATATGCAAAAATCAGATACTTAGTACAATCACACTGATACATCTGTCAGGTTTTTTTCTAGGTCCTGAGGGCCGCGTGTCTCCATTCTCCTTGGGAGTCTGTGGGCTTTCACTTCTGTCAGCAGAGGTTGCATAGGTAGCCAAGCAGATGGATGTCTGCGAAACAGGAGACATAATGACAAGGAGGGAAGAGCCTAGGCTGGTAGATATTGTGTTCTTTTTTCATGAGATCCTGTCTGGCTGTCACAGAGTGCTATGCCTCTTCCAGATGTAGTACTCAGGACCCCATAATCTGGGGTCCAGGTTTTAGGGACTCCTTCCAAAACTTCTGAATCTCAGAACCAGCCTCTTACAAATGTCTGACTATCTGCTTAAAGGACCTCACCCTAATTTTTCCTTAAGAAACTGAAAAGATGGGGCACCTGCGTGGCTCAGTCAGTTAAGTGGCTGCCTCCAGCTCAGGTCATGATCCCAGAGTCCTGGGATTGAGCCCCACGTCGGGCTCCTTGCTCAGTGGGGAGCCTGCTTCACCCTCTCCCTCTGCCTGCCTGCCTGCTGCTCCTCTTGCTTATGCTCTTTCACTATATCTCTCTTTGTGCCAAATAAATAAATAAATCTTAAAAAAAAAAAAAGAAACTGAAAAGATGCTTTGGCATACTAATTTGGGTCATTAATCCTTATAGACTTGAGCCTCCTACAGAGAGAGGTGTTGCCAAAGTTTATATAATTAGACTTGTTTGTCCTTCACTGACAACTTTTCACCATATTTGGATTATACAATTTTATCTTTATTGCTTGAGGTATACTTGACGTGCCAAGGTGGGGAGCTAAGATATATCAAATGGTCAGATAGCACCTGACCTAAGCAAGGTCGACCAACCCTTTTTTCTCCTGTTCTCAAGAACCTGCTAGCACTCAGACAGAGCTGCCTTTCTGTCAAATGACCCCAACAATGTTGTCATAACCCCCTTGGATGAAATCTCTTTTGTCTATTTTCTCTTACCAGGTCTCTCTCTCCACTGCAATGATAAAATGGCTTTCTGAATGCTTTCTTCTGCTTTCAGTAAGCCTCGAAGTCACACATCTCTCCTGGTGGCTATATGTGTGTGTGTATCTGTTACCAGCGACCTTTTAGTCTATGTCGAGACCTTCCTCCACTCCAACTTGGGAAGCCCACGCTGTTGCTAACTTTAGGAGACACTCTAAGAGTCCTGCTCACATCTCTTCATCCTTAGCTCCACAGTATACAGCTCTGGACCTCCCACTGCCAAGAGATGTATTTCTGTGCCTGAGGGCTTTCTCTTAACACTTTGCTTAATACATGAGAATTAACAGCCCTCATCCACCCACACACCCACCTCAAATCCTCGACCCGTGACTGATGTATATATTTGATATAAAAATACCTAACTCCTCCATCTTTTACATGAGATAATTCTGATTAATTGCCAGTCACCTACAGTGGCAGCTGCCTTGATAATATACCCTTTCCCTGGCTCCCTACCCTCTCCGCCCCTAGAGTATCCCCCCAGCCCTCCCATACACTTCCCACTTGTCCTTATTTCGGGCTCTTTTTCCAGAGGAATCTTAACTAAGATACCAATCACGAGTAATTCTGACAAGCTAGTACTGGGTAATTTCACGAAAGATTTCTGTTTTAGAGGTTTCCTAGAGCAGAGAGGTTGAACACTTGGCAAGATTTTTTTTTTTTCCTCTAAAAAAACAAGGGTAACATGGGAGATCAGAAGCAGAGTCCTAGTCCGCAAAGCTGGTCAAAGAGGCTGCCCTTGCTTTTTCCCGATTTTGGAGTGACTCAGACATAGAAGGCATGCTGACCAGAAGATGGAGGGAGAAGGGAAGAGATCATTTGCACAGGCAATGTTATCAATGTTCCTGCAAGTGTGAAGGTCTGGGGGGGCAATTTTGAAATTTTTATTTATCATTTGTTTCCTCTCCTTTGAGAGAGAAGGCACCACTGTTTTGTTTTGAAGTGTTTTGTGTTAGGCATAGGTGCACCTAATCCATGTTGGTTCTCTGTGCTCTCTGAGCCTGGCTGCAAACAAGTCTTTCACAACATCCCAATGCATTTGTCACTTATCTAGTGTGTTTACTACCACTGGAGTTTTGCTTGGGGAATGTTCTTCCAACTCTCCTAGCTCCATCTGCCCAAGGACTTACTTCCGATTGCAAATATCTTTCTAGGAAATTTGCATTTCCTCCAAATGACTGGTAAAATGTTCCCCATCTCTATTTTTTTTTATTATCTTTCCCATGTGATGATAGTGTTGTATAATGGGCTCTGTGTTGAAAATCTCTTACAGTTTGGAGGACAGAACTGCCATGTATCTTCTAACACCTTAAGTTCAGCATATGGCCCCCATGTCCCCCATGACCATGGGTGGCCCCTGATTGTCTCCTCTTCTTGCTGCATGGGTCCCATGTGTTGAGCCTGAAAATAAGTCCTGACTTTTCCCATTCCCTCACTGTCCCAATATCCAGTCACCAAGTCCCCAGTCTTTTCACCTTGCAAATACCTCTCACACTGGTTCATTTTATTTCACTTTCATGCCATCATATGTTTACCCATGACCCCTAATAGCCCTCTGCCTCTGCTCTTTTCTCCAGCTGTTTCTCCACGGTGCAACCAGAATGATCACACCACAATGGAAATATCATCATTTCAGCTTCTACATTTAAACTTCTCCAAGGCTTCCCATTCTACTTAGGGTAACTCTCAAACTCTACCTTGAATTTCCAAGCCCTTCCTCACCCCCAAGGCTTTCTGCCTTCCAGCTCAGCAAATCCTCTTCCTCCCCCCACCCCACCTCCTCACTTTCTTACCCCATTTTCCAGGCTCATACATTAGGCTTCAACCAAATGATATATCCTTGGGTGTTCTTCACTGATCCAAAAACTAGACTGGATCTTTACTACATTACCTATCTTCCCCATTAAACTATGTTCTAGACACTCTATTCCCAGTATCTAGAATAGTGCCCAGAATATAGCTGATTAAGTGTACAGTGTCAAATGTATTCCTGGGGTCCCTGGGCGGCTCAGTGGGTTGAGCATCCCACTTTCCTCTCCTCAGGTCATGATCTCTTGGGCATGGGTTCGAGCCCCAAGAGAAACTCTGCTCAGTGGGGAGTCTGCTTGAGATTCTCTCCCTCTGCCCCTGCCCCCACTTGCACACATGCACTCTCTTTCTCTCACTCTCTCTCTAAATAAATAAATCTTTAAAACTGATATGTTTCTATATATCTATGAAGATAAAAGGGGCATTTTAAGAAATTATAAGTGGACATTTCTGGTCCAGTCTCTTGTCACCTACTAGCTCTGTTACCTTTAATTCATCAATACTGGCAAAGATTTTATCTGTAAAGAAGCTGAACTACATGATCTCAGCATTCTAAATGCTTTTATATACTTTTATTATATATTTTATGTGAGCTAATATAATCTTATTATGTGTAGGATCCAATGTTGATGAATCAAAATGTTGATTTCATTGTGGTTTCTTACGTCATGGATAACTTTTGCTTTATTGAATCCCATTTTTATATATAAAATGGAAGAAATAGTTTAACAGCCATTAAAGTTATTTTTGACACATTCATTATAACTGTATGGCCTTTTGGCTCCTCCTCCTAAGGTTGTTTCACAGATATGTCACTGTATATGAAGATTGGTCCTTATACTCTCCTTACTTTTATAGAATACTAACCAGATAACCCTGGAGTCTAATTAATAAAGTGCATGCAAATGGCACAATAGTTTAGAGATGAAAGCATAAAAAGGTGCTTAGAAGACATTTACTGAGTGCTTGTTAAATACTCGGGCATCATCTATGGATTTATAACTTATTCTCAGAGCCACACTCCTTGGTAGGTGTTAAGAACCCCATTTTCCTGGTGGGAAAACTAAGTTTCAGGACCTTACTTTGGTCACAGTCTCATATCTGATTGGTGATAGAGCATGGATTCAAGAATTCATCTTCCTAAAGAGCAAGGACTATTGTAGTGTGGGTTCCCAATAAATAATAACTTACCATCTGCTCTGATGAGTGAGTGAACGTTTTCCCTCTGTGAACATTCCCAAGTCAATGTTTTCCCTCTTATGTGGTGTGAATTTCCTAACAAGAGATTGAGTGAGTATACAATCTTCTAGGCTCTGCCTAGGTTTTCATTCTTAGGATTCCAGCAGTTAGTGTAAGACACAATGATGTCTTAGCAACTAGCATCACTGTAACCAACACACATATGGTTCCAGCTCTAAATGGGCTCTAATCCAAGGGAGTGAACATTGTGATTGTAATTAACCAAATCCTGCACTGGCTTGTGTCTTTTAAATGGGCATGCCCATCTACGTGGTGAAAGCTTGCTGATGCTCATCTACTTTCAGGAAGGGACTGTTCTTGGTACTTGTCAATACAGATGATGAGAGATTCCAGTGGCAGGAGCTACAGACAGGTGACAGGAAGGGCAAAGGAGATGCCATAAGTGTCCATAACAGTCTAAAACGTATATTTATGCAGTGATGCATGAGTTCTATGTATGGGGTGTTAAGGGTGGCTGCCTGGTACCATGTTCAAATTGCACACTGTCCATTTTGGGTTCTTCTTAGCTTCCTGTGCCTTTTGATGCTGCCCTGACAGTAAAGATATTAGGGGTTGAGATTACGGGGGGCGGGAGGGATTGCCCTGGGCCCTTCTCCATGCCCTGAGACTAGGATTTCACCTTTCCTATGTTTGTTTCCTGCTAATGTTGGATGGGATTTTGTTAATTTTCTATTTCTTTGTTTGAAGAGATCTTGGAAGAACCACTAAGGAGTATTTACAGGATAATAATGTCACAATCTGCAGTTCTTAATTTATTGATTCTCTGCAAGCCTTCTTTTACTTTAACTGTTGTTTTTTCCTTTCTGCTTCCAAGAGAATTAAAAGTCATTTGGTTTGTTGTTGGCCTTAATCTAGTTTATTATTAGCAAGGTTATTATTTGAAGTGTAAATGATGGTTAAGATTCTACCAGCAGTCTTACACAAACAGTGGACACAATCCCTCTTCATTATTTCTAGCCTCTCCAATGCCATTTTCTTAGCACTGCCAGGACATTCTTTTTTATGGATATCAGCGATCATTCGAGAAGCAGAGTATTGAGGAACAGGTTTCATACTGTAAAAACCTGACAGGCTTTATCACATGGAATAAAATAGTAACTATATATTTTTTTCCTAATTCACTGCTGTTAGTGGAGGTTTTAAAAGATGATTATAATAAGCACTCTTCTTAGCTGACCCATGAATTATTTGGTTCTGTTGCTGAAATGTCAAGCAGTCAGCTAAGAAAAGGAGTACAATTTAACTAGCAAACCTATTCCCAGAGCAGCGCAGATGGAGTTTCCACTTCTTTCCTCAAGAGACAGCTTTGTAATCCAATAGTTCTCACAGTCAAGAATTTTTTTCTTGATATTCAGCCCAAAATTTCTCTTACCTGAGATCATCTCATCATGGCAAAACCAATAAAACAAAAAACAAAAAACAAACAAACAAAAAAAACAACCAAAGAAAAAAACAAAACCAACCAAACAAAAACCAAAAAACAAAAAAGCCAAACCACCAGCAGCTTGTTTAAAAAATTATCTCCTACCATGGTACCAACTCTCCTATTTCAGTATAATTATTCTTAATAATAAAACCACAATGAGATATCACCTCACACCAGTCAGAATGGCTAAAATCAACAACTCAGGAAATGACAGACGCTGGCGAGGATGCGGAGAAAGGGGAACCCTCCTACACTGTTGGTGGGAATGCAAGCTGGTGAAGCCACTCTGGAAAACAGCATGGAGGTTCCTCAAAATGTTGAAAATAGAACTGCCCTATGACCCAGCAATTGCACTATTGGGTATTTACCCTAAAGATACAAACGTAGTGATCCAGAGGGGCACATGCATCCGAATGTTTATAGCAGCAATGTCCACAATAGCCAAACTATGGAAAGAACCTAGATGTCCATCAACAGATGAATGGATCAAGAAGATGTGGTATATATACACAATGGAATACTATGCAGCCATCAAAAGAAATGAAATCTTGCCATTTGCGACAATATGGATGGAACTAGAGCGCATCATGCTTAGCGAAATAAGTCAAGCAGAGAAAGACAACTATCATATGATCTCCCTGATATGAGGAAGTGGTGATGCAACATGGGGGCTTAAGTGGGTAGGAGAAGAATCAATGAAACAAGGTGGGATTGGGAGGGAGACAAACCATAAGTGACTCTTAATCTCACAAAACAAACTGAGGGTTGCTGGGGGGAGGGGGTTTGGGAGAAGGGGGTGGGATTATGGACATTGGGGAGGGTATGTGCTTTGGTGAGTGCTGTGAAGTGTGTAAACCTGGTGATTCACAGACCTGTACCCCTGGGGATAAAAATATATGTTTATAAAAAATAAAAAATTAAAAAAAAATAAAATAATAAATAAATTAAAAAAAATATTCTTAATAATAGATTTTTTTTGTTGTTGTGGATGTCTGAGATCCCACTCCTCATTGTTACTGTTATTATTTTTGTTCCTTTGCATTTTTAGTCTTTCTTACGAGCAAGCAACATTCTAGATGCTTTCACTTCTGGCTGGTTTTTAAACGCTTTGTTTGTTATATCATGTTCAACTAGTCTGAGGCTACTCTGAGTGGCCATGGCATGACTGATCCCATCATCCTGGATCTCACACAATGGGTAGCAATCGCCACCTCCCCTTCCAGACTGCATGGCCATATATCCCCACTGTGAGCAAGGCAGTGTCTCGGGACAACCACTTCCCAGGGATTTCGATAGCCCTCTCTTGCTTCCCTCCTATCTCCCACTCCCTCTCTGTCTCTGCCTCTTTCCTTCTTTAAGATTTCTTTTGTGTCCCCTAATCTGTGAGGTCGGGGTGGCGGAGAGGGGTTTCTTTCTTCTTTTTCTTATGTTGGTTGCCACACAACCAATATCATCTCGTCTATCTTCCGTCATCATTTTAGAAAGCTCCCAATAAGTAGAAAATGTTTTTCAACTTGATGCAGATAGATAGATGCAGACACTGGTATAAAATATATGACATTTATTAATTAATAGGCTTTACTTTTAGAAGTTTTAGGGTCACATCGAAATTGAGCAGAAAGAACAGAGTTCTCACATACTCCCTCCCCACCCCACACACAGCCTCCCCATCATCACCATTCCGTCCCAGTGGGGTCCTCATGTTGCAACTGATAAGCTAACGCTCACCCATTATCACAAGGTTCCTTTTATTGTTGTATGTTCATGAGTTTTCACAGATGTATACTGACATGCATGAACCAATGTAGAATCCTACAGAATAATTTTGCTGCCCTTGATGTCCCCCAGTACAGCTATTTTTTTTTTTATGGTCTCAGGATCTTGCTTATAGATCTAGTTTTCCTTGGCTATGTTTAAGAAAAAAATGTAAACATCAGTGGAGACAAAGTATGTTATCTAATGATTTAACCATGAATACCAGGGGCAACCCAGCTGAGACAGCTCAAGGTTTCATATGCAGAGAGGAACACGTGTAAGGGGGTTTGGTGTGTCATGATAGCCCTATTCCATTTAACTTTACTGTGTAAAGCTATTGCCTGGACACCCTGAATTGAACCACAGTATTTCCAACTGTGGATAATACTCATATTGCAATTGGACTCTCCCAGGTCCAGATTAAGGTCAAAGAGCTATTAAGATAATGGCATACATCCCATATTTAATTCAAAATAAAACAACCCAAACCACACTAAGAATGATAGGTAAATCCGCTGATTTTCTCAGCTTTTTATGTGGCCCAAAATGATTACTTGGGTGGATCTTTTTTTTTATATGAAATATCCTATCCTTGAAAGAAAATCATTCCTGTGCACTCTATTTGCTGATACTGAAAGCACATGGTTGGCCTGCCTCTTGTAGAATCTGAAACTGGTTTTTTCCCCCTTTATTTCTTATTCTTGCAAAATATTTTGTGTTCTTGCTTTTGCTAAATAAAAAACCTCGGTTTTTCTGACCTCGAACTCTCTGCTGTATTTATGTCAGTTTTAGTCTTTAAATTTGGATAGAATGAAGAGAAAACAAAAGAGAGAAGTGGGGAAGAGTTGGAAGCATCTGTGGAAACACTCCATTTAGCCTGGACTGGATTGTCCACTGCTGACTTGTTGATGTTCGTTAAATTTCTAAATGCCTGCATTTTCTTTCTTTGCAGTTAGTGCCAAGGGAATCACAGATATTCTAATTTTCAGGTCTCTTTTTAGAGTTTCTGAAATCTTTCACGAAAATGTACACTCTGGACTCATTGCCTGCTATGCAAATTGCAACCTGGAGAATGTGCTGCAAACATTAAATGGCATGCTGAATAGCACATTCCATAATTAAATAAGGTACAATCGAAGACCCGACCTATGGCTTTAAGAATGATGAGGCCAGGGACCTCTTTGGCGAGTTTGTTAGTTTGTACTGTGTTTGCATTTGACCAGACCAAGTATTCCCAGGGGGTGCAGTCCTTTGCGCCATCACCCAGCTTCCTCCCCAGGACCCCTAAGCTGCCATTCCTTCAACAAATATTTACTGAGCCCTTGCTGTGCGTCAGACACTACGCAATGAAGGAAAATGAATAAAACCCATAAATCTTGCTACCAAAATGCTTACAGTCAAGATAAGGAAGATATTCATCCACTTGTTAATTTATCAAATACTACACAATGCAATGCAATGTAAAGCACATTGTAAGTGTTACAACAGGTGTACAAAGAATTGTCCTAAGTCCTAGTCCTATCTGTTGACCCTAGCCTGCCGAAGCCCTTGAACACCACAGTTTTTGACATTTGCCAGGTGGAAATAAGTATATAGTAGATCTTCTCTGGTTTTTTGTTTTCCTTTGTTTTGTTCTATTTTTTGCAGGTGAAGAACTTCGCAGTGCACTGATTTTCAGAAAAAGCCAACCTTACGTAAGTTCAGTCTGCTTAATTCTCTTGTCAGTCTGCTTAATTCTCTTAAGGATCTCCAATAGTCCTGCCCAGTAGAAATGTAATACTAGTCCCATCTGTAATTTTAAATTTACTGATAGTCACAATAACAAAAGTAAAAAGAGAGAGATGAAATTTATTTCAATGTTATATAACTAAGTATATCCCACATATTATCATTTCACTATGTAATCAATGTAAACATTGATTAATCAGATATTTTACATTTTTTATAGTAAGTCTCTGAATTTGTATTTTATGATTCCAGCATATTTCAATTTGAACACTTTTCTAGCTCTAGAATGTACTTGATTTAGAAGAGTACAGATCTAGAACATGTAAACCCTCCCTTTGAAATTACTATGTGGTAAGGAGTTCTGTAAGGTCTCTAGGAAGTTCTCTATGTAATGACATGCAGACTGTTTTATCTCAAGCAGCCAACATGAAAATTTCTTTGTAGGGAGACCATGATGGAAAAGAAAATGCTTCCATAAGCCAAGCGTAGGGGAAAAACAGTTTCCAGGATCTAGGGATATGTGGGTGGTGACCAGTTTTCAGGAAGGAAAGAAACATATTAAAATTTGCAGGGCAATAAGGTGCAGACTGGTGAGAGAAGAAAAGAACCCTGGAGTGGGAAGCAAATAGGACTGGGATTCTGCAGGAAAGATCAGGGGAATGGCGAGTCCTGCCCTCCATCCCTTATGAAATCTGCATCACTCTAACATGGTTTTGTATCAGTGTATTTTTATTTTTGGTGGTGCTAAGAGTAGGGAGAAGGGAGAAGCCTGGAAAGGAGAACGAAGGGACTGCTGAAATTTTGATTACAGAGGTAACAATTTATAACTCAAATCTAGAGTAGAGATGTGGCTTTACCTACCAAAGGGAGACCTAACAATTATGACACTGCAAAAAGTCATCTACTTTCTTTAGGTTTTGTGCATGTACTTTTCCCCTTGAATCTTGTGTGATTTCTGAAACTTGTAAGTATACACAGTTTTTAAAGATCATTCATATCTCCACCACTAGACAGCATAACATCACAATTAAGCCTCATGGGCCCAAATTCAAGTCAACTCATGTTAGAATAGCAGCGCTGATCCTTACATGCTGAGTGACCAGAGTAATAGCTTAGTATCTCTCAACTGCATCTTCCCACTTGGCTGCAACAGGAAGCAAGGGGGTACCCACCAGATAGAGTGCACAGAGTCGGCACATAGAGCACAGTGGAGGGTGGTCATCGCCCTCATCAGACAGATCCAAGCATAAACCAGTGTGGTCCCTCGAACCATGGAAATGGCCTCACTCAGAATTTGTTACAAATGCAAACTCTCCAGCCCATCCTACTTCCCAGCCCTACTAAATCAATACTGTGGGGATGGACCCAGAAATCCATGTTTTAGCAAGCCCTCCAAGTGATTCAGATGCAAGCTATGCTTAAAAAACCAATGGCCCATAACAATTCCAGACAAATAGGAAGCCACTCCATTTTAAGGACCTCCAGAACAGATGCTTCAAGCTCCCTTGGCAACTTATTCTAATGGTTAGCCGCTCTTGTGGTCAGGAACTTCTTATTTTCCAATATGTATGTGAGGTGCTCTGAGACCCTTAGAGGGAAACTGTAATATGAAGACAAATGCAATTATTATATTACCTATTTATCCCCAAGTTGAAGCCTGTTAGTAATATTTAGCTCTTCCAGGCTCTACCTTGGTGAACTCCCCTTAGAGCAATACTTAAAGCAACTCTTTCCTCTTTTTAATGTTATGGTTTTCCCCTTCCTTCCATTTACTACCTGAGCTTTATTTATTAATTTATTTTTGCTATTAAATCTTCTCTGAGATTGAACTCCCATTTGCTGTCTCACATGCCCGTTCCAGTAACTACTCCCTGTATTTCCTTCAGTAGCTTTGTCTCTAAGCCCTTGTAAGTAAATATTACAAATGGCTTGTGTCCCATATAAAAATGATAAGCAACAAGTAATTGTTTATAGAGCCAAATATACTCTTTATGTCTCCAAGAGTAAAAGAAATTAAATCTTTCTCTCCCATCTTTCCATCCGAGATACCATGCTCCTTTAGCTGTGTGCCGTGAAAGGACAACTGTTTGTCCTTGAAATAATGTTTGGCAAGTACAAAAAAGCTACAGGAGGGAAGAGATCCTAAGAAATATTATTCTCAGTCTCTCCCTTTAACAGCTTTCTGTATTTTTCCTTCAGAGTACAAAACCATTGCCCTCTTCCCGTTGCTTCTCTTTACAGAGAACATTGACCTGCTGCAGAAAAAAAACTGGCCCCGAAAGCACTTGCTCATCACAGGAAGTAATGGAGCAAGACAGCCACGGCATGAAGTGGGAACTCCGGAAATATATCCCCCTCCCATGTCTTCTCCACACCCCCACGTTGCCCCTCCTTCTCGCATTTTGTCCTTGCCTTGGTTTATAACTTATTTTCCCAAGAAGAATCACTTGCATGTTTCAATTAGGATTTTGTAAGTATGTCTCCATACACTACCCGGAGCTGATGGCCAGGATTCCTTCAGTGTATCAGATACCACAGACCCGGACAGGATCAGCAAGAAGCTACAGGTTAATGTCTAAAAAGCCAGATATCTGAACACCATTTCTTAGCCCTGGTTAGCTCTTCTCCCTCTGCCCACTCCCTGCTGCAAATGCAGTGGGGAACTGGCCGTTCGGTTGCGCTGTGGTTATCTATTCTTCAAGCCATCAGATTACTTCTAGATTGATTTTTCTCAGCAACCGTTCTGCTTTGTTCTGAAGCCTACTATTTTCATTAAGCTTTACATAGACAGAGCTTTCCGTTCAAAGATCCAAGCGGATGATATTTTGATCTATTTTATGCACTATGGTATATACCATCTCAAGTTACTGTTCATGCCACCGTCATTAAAAGCGGTTTAGTGTCCCTGTCAGGAGCCCCAGAATTCATGGGTCTTTAACAGCTATAAAAACACACGTATATTCCATAACGACAAGCTGCACATGGGAAGTGGATCTTTGTGCAAAAGGAGAGAGAACTTGCTTA
Organism: Mustela nigripes; assembly: GCF_022355385.1. Taxonomy (NCBI): domain Eukaryota; kingdom Metazoa; phylum Chordata; class Mammalia; order Carnivora; family Mustelidae; genus Mustela; species Mustela nigripes. The sequence goes on along the minus strand of NC_081564.1, from coordinate 46,355,632 downwards.
CTGTTTCAAAAATCCAAAATACTATTGTTTTCAGGGCATTTTGCTTTTTTTTTTCCCCCATCAAGATGAAAAATGCTTTAATTTAATTTCTTAAAAGAAATATGAGAAGGGGTGTAGTTATTGCTAGCTCCTTTGCTAGATTTTTTAGTCATTTCATTTTAAAAAAGAATTGTTGCCTCTCTGGAATAAAATTATACTTGCATAAAAATTTGTCACATTCCTAGTGTATGTTCATTTTGCCTGCATTTTACTTCATGCTGCACGCTGCCTGTAAATCTGGAAGAGCAGACATGCTTTTGTCTGCTGAATTAATGCTTTTATGTAAATTCTTTGAACGAGCCCAGATAATTGTTTTGGTCACACAAAGTTAATGTTTATATTTTAATCTGTGTTAATTTTTGGATAATTAGTGTAAGGAATTTATTAATATCTGTAAATGCAAACATAACCCCGAAGTTAATAATTAAAAAGCCTTTGAGATGGCAAATTTGACTCTATCAAATGACAAAATAATAGACAATTAAGGATCATGGATATGCTGAGTTCTCTTGGTCATGTTGCCTACCCTCAATCTTTCACCTGCCTCTGGATTCTCTCCTTCATTATCCTCATTTATCCACTACTCCCTTGTCCCTAACCACCAAACAGTGCTCATATCTACCTAATTGCTTATTCTTTTGAGGACTGTGCGGGTCTAGGTATTGTTTCCATGCATGTATTGTTCTACGTGGGTGAGAGAGATATCTGTATAAAATGAACATGGAGAGAGAGAAAGGATCTTTGATCGGCATTTCTTGTCCGTGATCTTTTAAGTTTTCTTTTAATCCCAGTATACTTAACATTACTTTTGGGTCACAAAAGGCAAGCGGTGGTGACTTGACATTTTGCCTGGTGGAACCGAGAAACTCCTTAACAATTCTTTTGTGTAATTTATGCATAGTTATTCATCTATCATCATGGAATCGCGGGATACTTGTTATGGATTTTTTAAATGACTGTATAAGTATGGCCCAGTCACATAATACATGTGAGCTTGTTTCTTTATTTGTAAACGATGATGACATTATTGATGTTGCCTTCTGTTCAGGATTCCTGCAAGACACATGGTTTCAAATATTGTCCTTGCTTTGGACTTACAATCTACAACTTCATCTTTGAATTCACTCCCTACTTCTAAATATAGATACATATATTTATATGTACTTATACACATTTTATACAGTAGTTTTGTTGACATAGAAATTTCATACCAAAAAAATCGCCAATCTTAAGTGTAGCATTCCTTAAGGTTTAACAAATGTATTCATTTGGATAACCACTACCACAATTAAGTTCACTCCATTTTATTGACAGGCAATATTCCTTTATTTCTTTATAAAGAATTAGTTTATCGATTCACCTGTTAATGGACATTTGAGTTATTTCTGGTATGTTGTTTTTATGAATGGTGTTGTTATAAACATTTACACACATGCCTTTGTATGAATGTATTTTCATGTATTCTAGGTAAATAAATACCTAAGAGCAGGGTTGGGGGGTCAAATGCCAAGTGCATGTTTAACTTTACAGGAAATTGCTCAACAGTTTTCTGAAGTAACTGTACCATTTTGCATTATCACAATTGTTGCATGAGTGTTCCAGCTTCTCTGAAACCTAACCAACTCTAGGTTTGGTCAATCTTTTAAATTTTCATGATTCTAGTGGATGTGTATTGTACTATCTCTTTGTGGTTTAAATTTGCATTTTCTTCACTATGGACAAATTATGTTAAACACCTCTTCATGTGCTTGTTTACCAATAATATCTTTTTGTCCCAATGCTATTCTAATCTTTTCTCCATTTTTTTCTATTGGGCTTTCTTCTTATTATTGAGTTTTAAGTGTACTTCTTATATTTTTGTTTCCTATCCTTATGTCCTAAAATGCTGATAAAATCACTTATTATTCTAATAGCTTTATGGTAGTTTTCACAAGATTGTCTTTTTCTTTTTTAAAAGATTTTATTTACTTATTTGAGAGAGAGAGAGAGACAGAGTGCGCAAAGAGGGAGAGTGAGAGAGAGAAGCAGACTTCCCACTGAGCAGGGAACCTGACACAGAGCTTGATCCCAGGACCCTGAGATCATGATCAAAGGTGAAGACAGATGCTTAACTGACTGAACCACCCAGGTGTTCTTTCACAGGATTTTCTACACAAAAGATCATGTTTTCTATTACTACAAAGTTTTACTTTTTTCTCTCCATTACACATGCATTTTATTTCTTTTTCTTCCCTTATTGTGGAGGAATAAGGTCAGCATATTGAATAGAAATGGGATGAATGGACATCTTGCTTTGTTTCTCATCTTAAGGGGAAAATCTTTAGTGTTTTACCATTAAATATGATGTCAGCTGTAGGTTTGTTTTTGTTGTTTGTTTGTTTTGTTTTGATTAAGATATAATGTATTATTTGCCCCAGGGATACAGGTCTGTGAATCATCAGCTTACAAAATTCACAGTGCTCACCATAGCACATACGCTCCCCAGGGTTTGTAACCCAGCTATCCTATCCCTAGCCCACCACCTCCCAGCAACCTTTGGTTTATTTCATGAGATTAAGAATCTCTTATGGTTTGTCTCCCTCCTGATCCCATCTTGTTTCAGTTTTTCCTTCTCTACTCCCACAACCCCCCACCATGCCTCTCAAATTCCTCATATCAGAGACATCATATGATAATTGTCTTTCTATGATTGACTTATGTTGCTCAGCATAATACCCTCTAGTTCTATCCACATTGTTACAAATGACAAGATTTTGTTTCTTTTGATGGCTGCATAGTACTCCATTGTGTGTGTGTGTGTACCACATCTTCTTTATCTATTCATTTGTTGATGGACATCTAGGTTCTTTCTATAGTTTGGCTATTATGGACATTGCTGCTATAAACATTAGGGTGCACATGCCCCTTTGGATCAATACATTTGTATCTTTAGGGTAAATACCCAGTAGTGCGATTGCTAGGTCATAGGGTAGCTCTATTTTCACTTTGTTGAGGAACCTCCATACTGTTTTTCTAGAGTGGCTGTACCAGCTTGCATTTCCACCAACAGTGTAGGAGGGTTCCCCTTTCTCTACTTCCTTGCCAACATCTGTCATATCCTGACTTGTTAATTTTAGCCATTCTGATTGGTGTGAGATGGTGTCTCACTGTGGTTTTGATTTTTATCTCCCTGATGCTGAGTAATGTGGAGCATTTTTTCATGTGTCTGTTGGCCATCTGGATGTCTTCTTTGCATAAATGTCTGTTCTTTCCTTCTGCCCATTTCTTGATTGGATTATTTGTTCTTTGGGTGTTGAGTTGGCAAGTTCTTTATAGATTTTGTATACTAGCCCTTTATCTGATATATCATTTGCAAATATCTTCTCCCATTCTGTCAGTTGTCTTTTGGTTTTGTTGACTGTTTCCTTTGCTGTGCAAAAACGTTTTATCTTGATGAAGTCCCAGTAGTTCACTTTTGCCCTTGATTCCCTTGCCTTTGGTAATGTTTATAGGAAGAAGTTGCTAACGCTGAGGTCAAAGAGGTTGCTGCCTGTTGACGGCAACCAATCCTTAATGCCTCCTCAAGGATTTTGATGGATTCCTTTCTCACATTGAAGTCCTTCATCCATTTTGAGCCAATTTTTGTGTGTGGTATAAGGAAATGGTCCAGTTTCATTCTTTTACATGTGGCTGTCCAGTTTTCCCAACACCATTTGTTGAAGAGACTGTCTTTTTTTCCATTGGACATTCTTTCCTGCTTTGTCAAAGATTATTTGACCATAGAGTTGAGGGTCCGTTTCTGGGCTCTCTATTCCATTCCATTGATCCATGTGTCTTTGTGCCCATATCATACTGTCTTGATGATGACAGCTTTGTAGTAGAGTTTGAAGTCTGTAATAGTGATGCCACCAACTTGTCTTTCTTTTTCCATGTTCCTCTGGCTATTCGGGGTCTTTTCTGGTTCCATTTAAATTCTAGGATTATTTGTTCCATTTCTTTGAAAAAAAATGATGATATTTCGATAGCGATTGGTTAAATGTATAGAATGCTTTAGATAGCATAGATATTTTCACAATATTTGTTCTTCCAATTTGTGAGCATGGAACATTTTTCCATTTCTTTGCATCTTCCTCAATTTCTTTCATGGGTCCTTATAGTTTCCTGAGTATAGCCTCTTTGGTTTGGTTTATTCCTAGGTTCCTTACGATTTTGGATGCAATTGTAAATGGGATGGACATGTTCATTTCACTTTCTTCTGTCTTGCTGTTGGTATATAGAAATGCAACTGATTTCTGTGCATTGCTTTTATATCCTGACACTTTACTGAATTCCTATATGAGTTTTAGCACTTTCAGAGTGGAGTCTTTTAGTTTTCCATATAAAGTATCATATCATCTGCAAAGTTCAGGTATCTTTAATTTATTTTTGTTCTCTGATTGCTGAGGATATGACTTGTTGAGCAGCAGTGGTGATAGTGAACATCCCTGCCATGTTCCTGACTTTAGGGGAAAATCTCCCAGTTTTTCCCCATTGAAAATGATACTTGCTGTGGGTTTTTCACAGATTGCTTTAATGATATTGAGGTATGTACTCTCTATCCTTATAATGTGAAGAGTTTTGATCAAGAAAGGCTGCTGTACTTTGTCAAATGCTTTTTCAGCATCTATTGAGAGTATCATATGGTTCATGTTCTTTCTTTTATTAATGTATTATATCACATTGATTGATTTGTGGATTTTGAACTAAACTTGCAGCTCACAAATAAATCCTACTTAGTCATGGTGAATAGTCTTTTTAATTTACTGTTGGATCCTATTGGTTAATATTTTGGTGAGAAATTTTGCATCTGTGTTCATCAAGGATATCAGTCTGTAATTCTCCTTTTTGTCTTTGTCTGGTTTTGGCATCAAGGTAATGCTGGCTTCATAAAATGAGTTTGGAAGTTTTCCTTCCATTTCTATCTTTTGGAACAGCTTCAGGAGAATAGGTATTAATTCTTCTTTAAATGTTTGGTAGAATCCCCCTGGGAAGCCATTTGGCCCTGGGCTCTTGTTTGTTGGGAGATTTTTGATGACTGCTTCAATCTTCTTGTTGGTTATGAGTCTGTTCAGGTTTTCTATTTATTCCTGGTTCAGTTTTGATAGTTTATATGTCTCTAGAAATGCATCCATTTCTTCCAGATTGTCAAATTTGCTGGCATATATTTGCTCATAATACGTTCTTATAATTGTTTGTATTTCTTGGGTGTTGGTTGTGATCTCTCCTCTTTCATTCATGATTTTGTTTATTTGGGTCCTTTCTCTTTTCTTTTTGATAAGTCTGGCCAGGGTTTTATCAATCTTATTAATTATTTAAAAGAACCAGTGCCTAGTTTTGTTGATTTGTTCTACTGTTCTTTTCATTTCTATTTCATTGATTTCTGCTCTGGTCTTTATTATTTCTCTTCTCCTGCTGGGTTTAGGTTTTCTTTGTTATTCTTTCTCCAGCTCCTTAGTTGTAGGGTTAGATTTTGTACTTGAGACCTTTCTTGTTTATTGAGGGCTTGCATTGCTGTATACTTTCCTCTCAGGACCACTTTTGCTGTGTCCCAAAGATTTTGAAAATTTGTGTTTTCAATTTCATTTGTTTCCATGAGTTTTTTCAATTCTTTAATTTTCTGGTTGACCCATTCCTTCTTTAGTAGGATGCTCTTTAGCCGCCATGTATTTGGGTTCTTTCCACCTTTCCTCTTGTGATTGAGTTCTAGTTTCAGAGCATTGTGGTCTGAAAATATGCAGGGAATGATCCCACTCTTTTGGTACTGGTTGAGACCTGATTTCTGATCCAAGTTGTGATCTATTCCGGAGGATGTTCCACATGCACTAGAGAAGAGTGTGTATTTTGTTGCTTTGGAATGTAATGTTCTGAATATATCTGTGATGTCCATCTGGTCCAGTGTGTCATTTAAAGCCTTTATTTCCTTGTTGATCTTTTACTTAGATGATCTGTCCATTTCAGCGAGAGGGGTGTTAAAGTCCCCTGCAATTATTGTATTATTGTCAATGTATTTCTTTGATCCTTTGATTTTGTGATTCATTGATTTATATAGTTGGCTGCTCCTATGTTAGAGGCATAGATATTTAAAATTGTTAGGTCTTCTTGTTGGACAGACCCTTTAAGTATGATATAATGTCCTTTCTCATCTCTTACTATATTCTTTGGCTTAAAATCTAATTTATCTGATATTAGTATTGCCACCCCAGCTTTCTTTTGCTGTCCACTACCATGGTAAATTGTTTTCCACCTCTTCACTTTAAATGTGGAGATGTCTTTGGATAAAATGAGTTTCTTGTAGGCAACATATCAATGAGCCTTGTTTTTTTATCTACTCTGATACCATGTGTCTTTTTTTTTTTTTTTAAAGATTTTTATTTATTTATTTGACAGAGAGAGATCACAAGTAGGCAGAGAGGCAGGCAGAGAGAGAGAGAGGAGGAAGCAGACTCCCTGCCGAGCAGAGAGCCTGATGCGGGACTCAATCCCAGGACCCTGAGATCATGACCTGAGCCGAAGGCAGCGGCTTAACCCACTGAGCCACCCAGGCGCCCACCATGTGTCTTTTGATTGGGGCATTTAGCCCATTTACATTCAGGGTAACTATTGAAAGAGCTGAATTTAGTGTCATTGTATTGCCTGTAAGCTGATTGTTACTGTGTATTGTCTCTGTTCCTTTCTGGTCTGTTACTTTTGGGCTCTCTCTTTGCTTAGAGGACCCCTTTCAATATTTCCTGTAGACCTGTTTGGTGTTTACAAAATCTTTTAGTTTTTGTTTGTCCTGGAAGCTTTTAATCTCTCCTTCTATTTTCAGTGACAGCCTAGCTAGATATAGTATTCTTGGCTGCATGTTTTTCTTGTTTAGTGCTCTGAATATATCACGCCAGTTCTTTCTGGCCTGCCAGGTATCTGTGGATAAGTCTGCTGCCAATCTAATATTTTTACCATTGTATGTTACAGACTTCTTGTCATGGGCTGCTTTCAGGATTTTCTCTTTATTGATAAGACTTGTAAATTTTACTATTAGATGACAGGGTGTGGACCTATTCTTATTGATTTTGAGTGGGGTTCTCTGTGCCTCCTGGATTTTGATGCTTGCTCCCTTTGCCATATTTGGGAAATTCTCTACTATAATTTGCTCCAATATACCTTCTGCCCTTCTCTCTCTTTCTTCTTCTTCTGGGATCCCAATTATTCTAATATTGTTTCATATTATGGTATCACTTATCTCTCAAATTCTCCCTTTGTGGTCCAGTAGTTGTTTGTCTCTCTTTTGCTCAGCTTCTTTATTCTCCATCATTTAGTCTTCTAAATCACTAATTCTCTCTTCTGCCTCATTCAACCTAGCAGTAAGAACCTCCATTTTTTTTTTTTTTTGCACCTCATTAATTTTTTTTTTTTTTTATTTCAACTTGGTTAGACTTTAGTTCTTATATTTCTCCAGAAAGGAATTTTATTTCTCCAGAAAGGAATTCTCTAATACCTTCCATGCTTTTTTCAAGCTCAGCTAGCACCTTGATAATCATCATTCTGAACTCTAGTTTATAACTAATATCCATATTGATTAGATCCCTAGCTGTCGAGACTGCCTGTTGTTCTTTCCTTTGTGGTGCATTTTTCTGCCTTGTCATTTTATCCAGATAAGAATAGATCACTGAGAGGACAAATTACTAAAAGGGTGGCAAAGACCCTGGAAAAATATGCACTAACCAAATCAGAAGAGACCCAAAACTGGGAGGAGAAGAAAAGGGGAAAGAAGTTAAAAAAACAAAAACAAAACAAACAACAACTATATATATATATATATGAGTGGTGAACAGAACAGAGCCACCACTTGACTTTGGTGTATACTTGGTGTGTTCTGGTCTCTTAGAAGACCATTTCTTCTCTTAGAAGAAACTTCCTCCCAAGATTTTAAAGAAACAATAGTATATATACAAAAATAAGGGTAACCATGATGAAGGAATGGAGTATGATTATAGAGATGAAAATTAAAAGATTCTAAAAAAGGATTAGATAAGTTAAGTTGGTTAGAAAAAGAAAGAGAAGAGAATGTGATCCGGTTGGAGACTAGAACAAAGTAATGCGCTAGTTTAGGGTGTATTTTGATCTATTAGAAGAAGTTGTATCCCAAAATTTTAAAGAAAAATAATCCTATGTATATAAAAATAAAGTTAAAAACAATAGGTATAAAATATGACTATAACAATGAAAATTTAAAAAGATTTTTTAAGAAGGTATTGATAAAATAAAACAGTTAAAAATGTTAAAAGAGGAAAGAGGAAAAGTTAAAAAAATAGAATATAAAAAATAAGATTTAAAAAATTTAACTTTGGGGGCGCCTGGGTGGCTCAGTGGGTTAAGCCGCTGCCTTCGGCTCAGGTCATGATCTCAGGGTCCTGGGATCGAGTCTCACATTGGGCTCTCTGCTCAGCGGGGAACCTGCTTCCTCCTCTCTCTCTCTGCCTGCCTCTCTGCCTACTTGTGATCTCTCTCTGTCAAATAAATAAATAAAATCTTTAAAAAAAAAATTTAACTTTGAAAGACTAAAGGATCATGGGAAATAAGCCATGAATTCTATGTGTTACTTTCCCCTGCTCTGGCGTTCCAAGGTTCCTATTGATAGGTAAACCTGGTCTTGGCTGGATGTTCTTTCTGATCTTCTGGGGGAGGGGCCTGTTGCAGTGATTCTCAAATGTCTTTGCCTGAGGTGGAATTGCAACGCCCTTGCCAGGGGCCAGGCTAATTAATCTGTTTGCAGTTACTCTCAGGAACTTTTGTTCTCTGAATGGTTTTCCTAGAGCTCTGGAGGATGGGAATGAAAATGACTGGCCTCCCAATCTCTGGCCTGGAGTAGCCGAGAGCTCAGGCCCCACTCCTCAGTGCCCCCTTGGAGAAAAGCCATCAATCCGTCCCATCTTCCTGGTCTGTGGCCACGCTCTGAGCTCACCTGGCCTGTAACTGAGCATTTCTATCTGGCACATGGCCCTGTTTGGAGTCTCCAAACCCAGCTGATTCCTGCCTCCAGAGGAGGAAGGTGAGTCTCCCTGGATCTGCCACTTGTGGGGTCTCTGCGCAAAGAGCAGTGGCCTGCCTGTGCCTCAGATCCCGGTTTAAGGTAACCCCAAACTGAGAGTTCCCTTCTTGGCTTTGTGTCTGTAGTCTGTAGTCGGCTTTCCTGCTCCAATACCTGGGAGCTCTGCTACACTCAGACATCTGTGGTCTTCCTGTGATCCTGTGGGACCTGAGACCACACTGTCCCCACAAAAGTTCCACCCCCTGCTTAGGCTCTGGAGCATGTCCCTCAGTGAAGCAGACTTCTAAAAGTTGCAATTTTGTCCTCCGCTGCTCCTCCGCTTTCCAGGAGCCGGCCCCTCCCCCTGCAGTCTATCTTCTCATATATTGCCTCAGATTCACTTCTCCACACATCCTATCCTATCTTCTGGAAAGTGGTCGATTTTCTTTTCCTAAAATTGGTGCTCTTCTATCTCCTGTTGAGTGTGTAGGTGTTCAGAATGGTTTGATAACTATCTAGCTGAACTCCTGGAATCTAGTGATTGATATTTCAGTCTTCTATTCCTCTGCCATCTTGCTTCCTCCACTCAGCTGTAGGTTTGTTAATAAGGGGTATCAGGTTAGGGCATTTCCTTTCTATTCTTGGGTTGCTGAAAGTTTTTATCATAAACGGGTGCTTAATTTTTTTAAATGCTTTTTCAGCATCTATAGCAATCATATTATTTTCCAGTGTGCTAGTGTGCTAGTATGTTAAGAAATATTGTTTGATTTTCAAATCATAGGCCAACCTTGTATTTCTGGCATAAGAGCCACCTGGTCACAAAGCATTAGCATTCTTATATATTACTGCATTTGAATACTAAAATTTTATTTTTAGGACTTGTGTCTGTGCTTACAGAAATGTTAGTCCATAGTTTCCTTTCCTTGTAAAGTCTTCATTTTTGATATTAAAAATATTTGGTATCAATATTTCTTCCACTTCTATTTTCTGGAAGTTGGTATACACTTTGTTTTATTTTTTCCTTAAACATTTGGTAGAATTCACCAGTGAAATTAGCTACACCTAGAATTTCCTTCAGGAATGTCTTAACTATGAATTAAATTTCTTCAATAAATATAAAGCTAGTCATGTTGTTATCTATTCTTTCTGAATGAGCTTTGGTAGTTGGTGTTTTTCAAGGAATTTGTTAATTTCATTTAAGTTGTAGAAAGTTCTGGTAGAAAATTGTTCATAGTATTCCCTGATTATGCTTTTAGTTCCCTGAGTATGCGGTGGTATTTTTGATGTTGACCACTTGTGTCTTTCTTTTTTTCGTTGGTCCAGAGCTTTCTTACTTTTGTTATCTTCTAAAAGAGCCAGTTTTGTGTTTTATTGGTTTTGCTCTATTGTTCTTCTGTTTTCTATTTCATTCACTTCTCCTCTTGTTTGTATTACTACCTGATGTTACACTTATATTAATTTGCTTTTCTTTTTCTATGTTTTTATGGGTGATGCTTTAGAAAATTTACTTGCAGTATTTCTTCTTTTCTAATATGAGCATTTAATGCTATAAATTCTCCTGAGGACTGTTGTAACCATATAAATTTTGATATACTGTGTTTTAATTTTTATTCTGGTCAAATTATTTGCAGTTTCTTTTGTTATCTTTTATGACCAATGACTTATTTACAGATGTGTTATTTAGTTTCAAAATATTTGGGAAATACCCGGATATATTTATTTAATTGCTTCCTGACTTATTAGGTTTCTAATTTAACATACTTTGCATGTTTTCAAAATTTTTAAAATTTATTGGGATCTTGACACCATAATATGATCTATACTATTTAATGTTCCATGTGTCCTTGGAAAGATTATATATTCCATTATTACCAGTAGAGGAATGTCCTATAAATATCAGTTAGTTCAAGTACTGGATCTTGGTTGTGGTGGTGATTGCATAAAGTTATACATCTGACAAAATTGTGTAGAACAAACACACAAATGAATATAGAACTGAATGACCTCTATGGATTGTACCAACATCAGGCTCCTGGTTTAGAGGTGTACTATAGTTATTCAGGACGTTGACTTTGCAGGAGGTGGGTTGGAGGGTGCGAAGACTTCCCTATACTTTTTATTTTTTATAGCCTCTTATGTATCTATAGTTATTTAAAAATATTATTTAAATATTTTAAAATATTTAAAACATTTATAACATTTATTATTAATTGATTAAAATATTTAAATTTAAATATTTAAATATTTAAAATATTTAAAAATAAAATGTTTTAGAAATATGTGACACCTAATGGAGAAAAATATCTCAAAGTATCAGCTAGCATATTACTTATTAATCACAAAGGAGATAAAGTATTCTTCCAGTGAAAAATCTAGTGGACACCAGTTTAACCAGATCAATAAAACTTAACATGGCCAATTATGAATCAAACAGGTATCATGAATCCCCTGATACAATGTAATGAGAACTAGAAAGCATTATCTATGTGGTAGTCAAAAATGTTTAACCTGAGTCTAATCATGAGGAAACAACCAGGAAAATCTAGATTATAGGACAATCTAATGAAAACATCCCGGAATCATCAAAAATTTTAATATCATTAGAGATTAAAAACAGTGGGGAGACAAACACACATACAACTAAATGCAACGTGTGACCCTTGGTTAGATCTTGCATCTTAAAAAGAAAAGCACAACTGTAAAGGACATTTTGGGGACAATGAGGGAACTTTGAATATATACCATATCTTCGCTATTAGAATGTCAATGTTGAATTTCTTATGTCTGACAGTGCTATTGAGGTGAAGCAGGAGAGTATCTTTTTCTCCAGAGATAACTCTTTGTAGTATTTAGGCATAAGGTATCATGACATTGGAAACTTATTTTAAAATGGTTTAGAGAGGGGTGCCTGGGTGTCTCAGTGGGTTAAAGCCTCTGCCTTTGGCTCAGGTCATGATCCCAGGGTCCTGGGATGGAGCCCCACATTGGGCTCTCTGCTCAGTGGGGCACCTGCTTCCTTACCATTCTCTCTGACTGCCTCTCTGCCTACTTGTGATCTCTGTCTGTCAAATAAATAAATAAAATCTTTTAAAAAATGGTTTAGAGAAACCATGTATGTACAAATGTATATGTGTATATTTGCATGTGTGTGCATGTGTCTGTGTGTGTTGGGAGAAGTGAAATGTATCAATATAATAATTTCTACTGTGTTGACTCACAATTGTCCTAAGAGTAACAAATTACTTTGTAAAATTTAAAATACTATACAAATGGTAGTGATTATTACTGAACGAAGGTGTTATTTTCAAGTACTATACTTAAAGAATTGCTACATAATGCATGACTAGCAGACCCAAATCATCAGCTAAACCCGGGGCTTGTGAGAAATGCAGACTATCCAGCCTTACCCCTAAAGACTCTTCATTCTAACAAGATTCCCCCAGCGATTTGGAGGCATGTTCAGATTTGAGAACTACTGCGTTAAAGCATCTGGGTGGTTATTCCATTCCTAGCACCATACCTTGCATGTCATGGTACTGGTAAACATTTTAAGGATTTTGGATGAGTTTTAGGTAAGAGGAAAAGCACAGACAAAACCTCAGAGATGAGAATGAAGATGTTTGCTGCATTGAGAAAAGAGCAAGGAAGCCATTTGTCAAGTTGGAGGTCCCAATTTTGATGCGTGAGACGGGGAAGTCAGTGGCTCACGTTGACTTCTGGATCATATGATTCTAAGTCTCCAGATCAAAGCAGCATTTCCAGGGAAATTGATCCCTGGGAGCTGTGTCGTGGGGAAGTGGATAAGCAGGACATGTTTTTCTAGCCCAGTTAGTATCTTCTTTCTAGTGCCAACTAGACCTAATGGTGAGAGAACAATTAAAAGAAGAAAAGAGGTTTTTCCCTTCAATAGAGACTGAGCACCAGAAAAGAGCATCTTGAAGGTTTCTGTTGGAATGGGGCCACCCAACGTCCATTCTCCCCATCTGCAATGACACCCTACCTAATTCCTCCCTCGCCAGAATGATCATGTCTCCCTCATTGTGTGTACTTTTTTTTTTTTAAAGATTTTATTTATTTGACAGACAGAGACCACAAGTAGGCAGAGAGGCAGGCAGAGAGAGAGGGGGAAGCAGGGTTCCTGCTGAGCAGAGAGCCCAGTGTGGGGCTCGATCCCAGGACCCTGAGACCATGACCTGAGCCGAAGGCAGAGGTCCAACCCACTGAGCCATCCAGTTGCCCCACCTCTTGCTGAAACTATAAGGCAAGGTTCTGTGTTATCCCCTCACCAAGTGTGGCTTGCAGCAAAATCTCAGCCAACTGGACTCGGAGGAATCACAGTGATTCAGGAATTTTTTTTTTTTTTTTTAAATGTACGGCGTTCATCCTCATTTATAGGGGTCCTCTTCACTCAAGTCATTCAGAATTGGCTTTTGGGTTTTGCAACCAAAGAACCTTCACTGAAACAGTGGGAATCCTGGAAACCCTCAGCTGGTGTTCTTGTTTGGACAAGCTAGCCAACCTGGACTCATCGGGACCACTCCTCTAGGCCACTAACAGGCCTCTGTGGTCACTTCTCGTCCCCTAGCATTTATTCTCCACACAGCAACCAGAGGGAACTTGTAAAAACATAAATCAGATTATGTCATTCTTTCGTTTAAAATCCTCCGATGGCCTGGGTGGCTCAGTGGGTTAAAGCCTCTGCCTTCAGCTCGGGTCGTGATCCCAGAGTCCTGGGATCAAGCCCCGCATTGGGCTCTCCGCTTCTCGGGGAGCCTGCTTCCTCCTCTATCTCTGCCTTCCTCTCTCTCTGCCTACTTGTGATCTCTGTCTGTCAAATAAATAAATAAAATCTTTAAAAAAAATAAATAATAATAAAAAAAAAATAAAAGCCTCTGATGGCTGCTTGTCCGTTTTAGTTCTTACCTGGGCTCTGACTCCCGCTCTCAGTACTTTTCCGTTGCTCTCCCTGCTACGCTGCAGCCACACTGGCTTTCCTTCTCATTCTACAACATTCCACGTTCATTTTTCTGTTTAGATTTTTACCTCAGCTGACTCCTTTTCCTAGAATACTCCGAGCCACGGCTTCTTCCTTCCTTTAGGGCTTCGTGCAAAGGTCTGCTCCTCGTAGGGGTCTTTGCAGACCACCCTACATTAGTCTTCCTCTCAGTGACAGTGTACTCTGCCTCCTTTTCTTCATGGAATTGTCACTTTCTATAACCGGAGCATCAAACTGTGGGTTCAGGGCCTGTTTGATCTACTTCCTGTTTTTATAAATAAAGTTTAACTGGAACACAGCCACCCCCATTTGTCTGTCTGTGGCTGACTTGGTACTAGAGTGGCCGTGCTGAGTGGTTGTAACACAGTTCTACAACACCTTAAATATTTACTCTCTGGCCCTTTACAGAACATTGCTGCTGACCTGATCTAAAATGTTGTATGTCTTTTTTTTCTTATTTGTCTAATGTTTCCTTCTCCCCATGAGAATATACGTTCCGCAGAGGCACAGACTTTTTCTGCGTTATTCACCACAGACTCCCCAAAACTTAGAACTATGCCTGGCACATAATATGTGGATCAGTGAACACTCCTTAAAAGGGGGGTACGATAATGAGGGAGGGGGAAGGAACGAAGAATCAGAAGAGACCGACATAGAATATACAGTTAATTGAGCGGGGCCTCAACTCAGATCAAAAGCAGAATGCAGATGAAAGAGACCACAGGCTTTCTGAGGAACCAAAGAAGTCGGCTCTGAAAGAGAATGGATTTTAGGTGAGTATGTCCTGGTAAGATCTGAAAGCTGCACTACGTCTCTGTCTATAGATACCCAGCCTGGGTGGAGCTTGTGATGCAAACAGGAGGAGAGGTATAGTATTCCCAGGCTGCATCACAGAAAGTGTCCTAGCCTGGGATGGTAGCACTTACTGGGGATAATCAACACCAAGCTCCCTCAGGTCTTACCTATCAAGGCAGGGAACTGGGCCTGCCATAGAAATGACCTCATCTTTCTGAATCAGAGAAGTCATTGATTTGTAGAGTGATCCTGAGTCACTTTAAGAGGGAAGTCGGGGGCAGCGGTGGGGGTGATGGGATGTGGTGGTGGTGGTGTAAAACTATGCCAAAACCACAGGAATAAGCCGGGATAGTTCCAGGCAAGCTGGGACATATGATCTTCTACAGAATAAGAAAACCAAAAAAGCAAATACTTGCATATGGCTGACCATGTATCAGGCATTGTGCCATGCATGTGGCATAGACTGACTTTTTCAAACTTCACAATAACCATACGAAGTAGGGACTAGAGTTGTTCCCATTTTGTAGATGGAGAAACTGAGGCACGGAGGTGTGATTTGCACTAAGTCACACAGCCTATGAAAGTTGAGATGCAAACATAGGCTGTCTGACTACAGACAGCCTACCTTCCTGGCCACCAGCTTGCACCAGAAGTGGCTGTCCTAAGGATACACAGGAGCAGCTGCCTTCTAGAAACTCCCAGTAGCAGAACCAGCTCTTACTGCCTCTCTTTTCCATAGCTTGTGGAGCCAGAAGAACTCAATGATGATTTCAAGCTCTTTTGTCAATGTTCTTATTGTCTGAACCCTAGGCCCCAGGGCTCCCTTTTCCCTGCCCCCTCATATCAACTCATGCTCAGGATAGAAAGGTATCTGAAGGCAGGGTATGGCTTGGCCAGAAGAACCAGAACTAGTGGCCAGACACAGAATGGGTTCCTGGGAGTCAACAGTAGGGCAGAGAGATGGGAGTTTGGAAATCTGGAGAGGCTGAGGACAAAGGGCCATGTCCAACCAGGAGTAGGAGAGGATTACAGTATTAGGTTGCCAGAGCTGCCATTCTTAACAAGATATTGCAAATCGAATGGCTTAAATAACTGAAATTTATTGTTTCATAGTCTGGAGGCTAGATGTCCAAGATCATTATCTAGCTAAATCCCTGGGACCAGACAAAATTTAGGTCTCCTGCTTTCTTGTAGCCATTCTTTCCTTCGATCTCCTGTTGAGTTTGTAGGTGTTCAGAATGGTTTGATAACTATCTAGCTGAATTCCTGGGACCAGATGAAATTTAGGTGGATGCCCAAGATCAAAATGTTGGTTCCATCTGAGGACTGTGATGGAGAGCTATCCCATACCTCCCCATGCTCGCCATAGTTTGCAGGCCATCTTTGACATTTCCTGGCTTATAGATGCATCACCCTGATCTCTGCCTCCATATCCACATGGCATTATCCCTACACGTGAGTCTGTGTCCCAATTTCCCCTTTTTATGAGAACAAAGTCATATCAGAGTAGGACCTACCCTACTCCGGTATGACCTCATCTTAACTCTATCACCTGCTTCCAAGTAAGGCCATGGGCACAGGTTCCACATCTTCTAGGGGGCACAATTCAATCTGCAACAATTACTATAATTACCAAGAGTTTGGAATCTGGTGGAAATAGTGTTGGAAGAAGAATAGCTGGAAATAAAGAAGGAAGGTCTAACCACAAACAATCTGGAAGCATTTGTTGCTGACCTTTAGGGGGTTGTGTTGGGCTGGCTTGAAGGCCAGAGGCAGAGCAGAGAACAGTGGGTCATGGCTGCCCAACCAGCCCAAAAGGCAGATGAGAATAACTGACCCCCAACACCCTTTCTTGCCTCCCATTTCCCTACTTCTTACCTTGGTCCTATGCAGAAATCATTCACAGCTCAGCACAGTCTTCTTTTTAAAGATTATAAATGACTGTGTATGTCTAGAGTTTAATTTTGTATCTGTTTTTATTCATGAATCACATTTCTGCAAAGACATTAATCCTCACTCATTACTAAGTGCACTGTCAGCTTGATAATTCACCAATGTGTTTTTGTGCATTATGTTAGAACAAATAAGCTTCTTAATAGGCTTAAATGGCATTCGTTCCTTAAAAATTTCTTACCTAAATAAAAACATATGATTGAGGGATTCATAAGAAATAGCTGATTATCTCTTCATTGTCTCTCTTATTCTCTTGAAGTCTAATTTGACATTTGGGTTGGGTTGAGCATGTTGGTGACATATGTAAGGAGCCCAAACTCCTAGGAGGCCTTTGAGGGTCCTAGGATCATCAGTTTCCAATGGCCACCATTGGGTGTTGGGCTACCATATTTGTTGGTGCCTTTGGAATCTGATGACTGCAATAAATCCCTCAGCTTCCTCTTGCTGCACCAGAGTGCCACCACCACTTCTATCCCCCCTGACTGGATTTGAGTTGGAGAGTAAGCCATGTCCTTAGGTGTAGGCAAAAAAGGAGATGAAGAATGAAGTTTTATTAAAGTTTTATGAAAATGAAATTTCATTTAATTTTATGTTTTCTTCTATATTTAGAAACATGCTAAAGCTTACCGTGAGCTGATGGGAAATGTATTTTCCTCTAATAGAGTATTCTATGGATTAAATAATCAAAGATGCATATAAATACTTATACACTGTTATAAAGATGATTATTTTAGGATATTTTTAAATAGTATTTTTTTTAGGATTTCTCATTTTAGGTATTCCTATAGTAAAAAATTGGAAATAGCCTAAATATCCAAAAATAGAAGAATTGATGAAATACTATAGAATGATGTAATATGTGTTCAAATTATATTAAGTTGGGGGGATTTTAAGATAGCATATACATCACAATCTTGCTTTTGTAAAAAGTCAAATGTTTGACTATGCATTTATGGCAAAATACCAATGGTGCTCAGTGCTTAAAGTATGTTATTTTTATTTTCTTCTTTGTGCTTTTCTGGAACATATATTATCATTAGAATACAAAAATAGTGATAAAAACTTTAAAAAAATGAAGGAGTCCTTATAGGGACACCAGCTCCCTCCCTCCAAATGAACTCTGAACTGAAATGAATTTCTCCAGCCCCTATGCTCCCTCCCATCTGAATTCCTTCAGCAGCAGAGAGATTTGCCCAGGCTCTGACTCAGAGATGGTTTTGCTGCAACTCAGCTAGTTTAAGTAAAAGGGATTTATTATAAGGACATATGTGAAGCAGGACATCTTCTAGGAGTTCAACAACAAGAGTCCTTGGGATTTTCTTTACTGCTCTTTCAATATCATGAGTCAGTGTCCAACTTCCTTCGTGTCTGCATTTATTAGTTAAGTTCTTGAAAAAGTCAGTCTGATCGGTCTTTGCCATGCAATGGATTCACTCCACCTGTGTTGGTGTTCAACCAGCTTTGGCTGGCTGGGTGGGTTTAAAGAAACATGTTTTTATGGTCTGGCAAATTAGGAAGGTCTCCATCTCTGAGCTAGACCATTCTTTGCTTCTTTTAATCTCAAATATGATGGAAATTTCAGGGAAGCAAGAAAAAAGCCAAAGGAATCACATCTGCTCTATGTTCCCTATCAATTTCAACCTCCAAAAAATATATAGGTTCATACCAATATACTCTATTGCCCTACTGCTTTTAATCCTCTGCGTCCATGTGGGAATGTTCACTGGTGCTTAGACTTGGGTTCACTGGTTGTTCAATGATCGGGAGTAGACCACCAAAAATCTGTCTTGGCATTAGAGTTGAGTTTCTGCATTCTTACTGGACTACTCCTCTTGTTCCAACAAAAAAGGAGGAGAGTGTTTTCTTTATATGATCTTCTTAAAGGCACGATTCTGAGAATGGGTAAAATTTAATTACAACCTCCTCTCCATCATGGAGAAATCCTATTACAATATTCTTCTTCTTTACTTGGGATGTAAATACATTAGAGAATCATGCAAAACCACACAGAAACAAAAGGCAGGACTCAAGAAAGAATTGACACACATTACTCTTTCTCTATTCGTTCAGGAAACTGGGGATATTTGGGGAAGGAAGGCAATCATCATGACCTCTTTTTGTTTAAGAGCAATGGTTATCTAGCCATTCCTAGAAGAGACAGCTTTGTTCCATATCTGGTTTCCAGAGACCCCGATGCTCCTTTGGGGATTCTTCCAAGGGTTTCCTTATAACAGGGAGGTCCTTTCTGAGCAAGGGGCATGGATGAAGAAGGTTCAACCAGGAGAGGTTTCTTTCCTTCTTCTCTAGCTACTGCAGCTGACCACTACCTCCCCAAGTCATCCAATGTTGACAGTTGTGAAATATAACATTGGATTATGTTTTGTCTTGTCTTGTTCCTAAAAGTGTCTGCAAGTCACTTAAATGTCTACTAGATTTTCAGCATCTTCTGGCAGAAACCATGTTGTGTCATTTAAAGAAGAAAATATTCCTCCTGGGTTATGACAGAGTTCTGGACACAGCTGGTCTTCCACTAAATAAGATATTCCTGAAATTCAACTCTATATCCATAAGTTAAAGCAGTTAGTAAGCAGCATGAAATACACATAAAATGTGTCTTTCAACATTTTGAATATTCTTACGTCCTGCACTCTGCCAAAATCAAAAAATGGCTCTTCCTAACTTGAACAGCCCAAGACAACCTGCCTGTTTGCTATGCAGTAATTTATCAATGTGTGATGATCTCACCAAACAAGCAGATAAAAATAACAACTCCAAAACTCCAACTTCTAGCCAACCATTTCTCAAGTCACTGCAGCTTGCAAGAACTGCAAAGAATAAAAACATTGCCTAAAAATAATGCTTTCTAGGTTGACATGGAAATGCCTACTGGCCACTGGCACTCTAGACCCTGCTTAACATAGGTCTTTGATTTCACTTTCAGTGATAGAGAGCAAATTCAGAATTCCCATTTATAGCTATTCATTTCATCCATTTGCTAAGCTAGAATGGCAAAGGATTTCCCAAGGCGAGACTTTCCTTAAATTTGTAGTCTAGTTGCACAATCTCTGATCTTGAAAATGTCCCTTCCAACATTTGAACCTTACCTCCCCAGTATGTTAATAGGAAGTAATAATACGCCATCTGGATGATATAAGCAATATAACCACTAATTACGGGATAGTTACAAGGATTTAATAATATAATGTGAATATATTATTGTGAAATACAGTATATTGTCAAGATTAGTAATACACAATAGTGTGAGTCATCTTCTCCCTGGAAGAGGGTACAGCCATCTCAAATTTCTCTTACTCGTAAGGACTAGTCCTTCAGCTATTTCTACAAGAAGAAAAATTCTTGACATAGGATGTTCGTGAAATGCAACTGCTAGCATTTATCCTTTTGTTCTCAAAACAACTGTCTCGAGTTTTCACCATTATTTATCACCATTTTACAGATCAGGAAACTGAGGTCACACTTCTGGCAAATGATAGAGTTAAGACTTGTGCCTTTTTCTAGTGCCAAAGTCCTAATCTGTTCTTTTGAGCACAAACAAGCTTGATGAGAAATTCTCAGACTGTGACTGAATGAGTAAGAAACGCCAGTCCTAAAACAAGGACTTGGGAAAAGTTACCAGTGCAAATTGGGAGTAGAAAGGAATAGTTCCTTTCCCTCCTGGATGTTTACACGGGTGGTTCGTCCATTCATGGGCAGCAAAACACAGGAAATCTGTGCTGTGAGTTGCTGGGATCTAGGGGGCCCGTGATTGACTCATGTGTTGTTTCTGTACTATGCTTGCCAATTATATTTTTAAACAGCAGCTACTGTTATATACTTTTTTCTCTCTCAGGAGTTCACAAACAAGTTTTTAATTTTAAGGTCAAATTGGAGGTCACTCTCAAGGTATGGGAAATTCCATTCCCATGGCTGTGTCTGGACACAATTTCTTTCTCCCGCAGGGCATTCTGGAATGTAGAATCACAGGCAGGACAAGCAAAGTGAGACACAAAACAAGGCTGCAGAAATGTGCTCCATGGGGAGCATTTTTCTTCTATTTCAATATTAAAATGAGAAAAATAGAAACTCTGGAAAATAAGAAGTTCTCTCTACATATGTTTGGGAGTAGGAAGGAGAATCTCACTTTCACATCCAAAATTAGCCTTTACTTCCTCAGATCTTATTAAATATATTATAACCTTTCATCAGCAAAAGAGTCAGGGGAGAATCCGAACAACACTTATCCCAGAAAAAGACACGAAGACACCTGGCTTCTTTAGATTTATTATGTCGGCTAATATTGATGAAGATGAAATTAATCCAGATTATTGATATCTTGATAATAAAGGTGGGAGCATGAAAGTAACCAGAGTCTCTTATGGAAAGATCTAGAGGTTTGCTAAACCTTTCTAAGTTCCTGGAAAAAAAAAATAGGGAACAATCAATACCACCCAATGTGTGTTGTGACTCTTATAAAAGTTAACACTCTTGACTTATGCCTCAAGGATTGCCCATTAGCTCCACAGCCAGTTACATAGGCAGGGCAAATGCTCTAATCAGGGGCTTGTACTCTGAATACAGACTTTTTTTTTAATACCCATGATACCTCGTTTAGACCGCTCTCTCCCTCTTTGCTTCCTTTCGGAATAGAGGTTAACTATATAAATGTGCTTGTTGTTTGTGGAGGCAATCCTCTCCAGTAAATCACCCTCCTGATTTCTGTTTTGGGTCCACGGGCCTGGGGTGTGATGTCTTGCATGGATTTGACTAAGTGATTTTAAAAACTGAAGTTGCTGAAATCTGACCCAGGTAAAAACAAGTCACACACACAAAAAGCTCAGCATTCTCTTTATGCAATAGCAGCCAGCTCTAATCTGTATGAGCCCATGGTAAATTACCCACCTGTTTTCACTTACATGACATTAAAAAACACTTATACATCATTACATTTGTGTATCATATTAGTGAAAATGAATGCTAGCACAATATGAGATAAACAGTGCTAATGAGGTAGAAGGTTGAGCCTCTGCTGCCCTGATAGGATGACTGTGGCCCCAATCAATGTTTTGTCATTTTGTGGAACTCTTTGGACCTTGTTGTCTGGACAAAGAGTTGAATGAGACCCTTGCTGCCAGGACCTGTTGTTTCTCTGCATCCTTGGACCACTTCTTAGCAAGGTCAGGCTGAATCACTGCAGGACACTGGAACTTTAACATCTCAATGGAAATCATGTTGATATTTTTCTTGGGGTCAATGTGGAAACACAATTACTATGAATATATGTATAGCTTAGCCTCTTTCGGCTTTCATCCTATAATCAGAATGTGGCCAGAATATCTTTTTCTAATGATGGTAGTTTCCATTCAAGCTTACAAAATGCCCTTTAAATTACTCTCAGATTGGGACCATCTCACAAGACTAATGGTAGGCCATGTTGGACCTTTAACAGTAATTGTCAGCTGCACAAACAAAATCTATATTTTCCTAAGAGAAAATCGATACCATTACCAAGAAAAACAAAACAAAACACCTTACTTTGTTTAATCTGCTTCCTATTTACCAAAATGTATTGGGTGCACCACTAGTTCCACCTTTCCCCTTACCAACCAAACCTCATGAAAAGATAAAACAAGAGGATCATACGTTTAGTTTTAATAAGCTCTGTTTAAACAAGTGCTTTGGTGTGTTTATCCAATGTTTGAGAAGGTTGCAGGAAGCATGGGTGACTGATCACGGAATATGGTTGCCTGCCCCATAACTGACGTTCTGCCAGATGGCTGGGAAGGGGGTCCGCAGGCAGTAGAGAGTGGGATGGCTCTGGCAAACAAGCGGTCTGTCTTGTTGTAAGACTTTTTCTTATAGAAGTATCTCTACTACGTTTCACTGATGGAACCTCATGATTCATCCCATTTTCCAGACACAGGGCTCAAGAAATTTTGGAATTGTTTCATGTCTTTTCTCACTAAAATGGCTCTAGGCATCTCTAGGAGCCAGCTCTCTGAGACTTAGGAAAAACAACTGCAAGGTGTAAACTTCTGTAATGTCTCCAGCTCATTTTATCACACTCTAAGTCCCCCCTCTAACAAAGCGCGTCAATAGATCCTCCGAGTTCCATCAGAATTGGTTACTTATGGGCATATTAGAGTATTTACTATATTGTGTCTCATATTATGGATTTTTATTTATCTCTCTCTCCTGCTGGACTAAAAACACCTTGGCGCACTATTCATTATGGTAGGTAGTTTAGTGCTAGGTATCCATAAATGTTGGTTGTTGTTGCCTGCTAATTCTCTGAACATCAGCAAAATAACCCATGATAAAGGAAGGCTCCATAGCATCTCTGTGAAGAAAGGACAAAAGTGAGATATTTATGATGTTTTGGAGTGAAGGGCGAGGACTGTGAGGAGGGGATGTGGGCTGGGGAGGGTGGCTGGGCAAGCTTGGTAACATAATCATTTAGGGCTGGTGGGCACAGCCGTGCCAGAGTTTCTAAGAGAGTTTTGAGTCAATCGATGAGTCTTGAGAATGAGATACTTGGTATAATAAGGACGGGTTGAGTACACTGTTAGTCTATGGTTTGACAAAAGGATTTGGGGAACACTTCTAAAACAACTTCATCTTTGGCAGGAGTTTCCTGCAACAGCGACGTCAGACAGCGGAATTATAAAGTCAGGTTAATGTGGACAACGAGTCGTGTAGCTGCAGGTGTTTTGAGTGCTCAGTAAGTATTTGGAAGGTTGCCCTCAAAAGTCAGTTTTTCATTTTTATTCTTAATTTGAAACTTTCAGAATCATTCAGCTCCTTAAAAGAAAGAAAAAATTAGCAGAGATCAGACTGGTGGTTAAAAGAAGGCACTCCTGGGGCGCCTGAGTGGCTCAGTGGGTTGGGCCGCTGCCTTCGGCTCAGGTCATGATCTCAGAGTCCTGGGATCGAGTCCCGCATCGGGCTCTCTGCTCAGCGGAGAGCCTGCTTCCCTCTCTCTCTCTCTGCCTGCCTCTCCATCTACTTGTGATTTCTGTCAAATAAATAAATAAAATCTTTAGGGAAAAAAAAAAAAAGAAGGCACTCCTTTTCTCTAAACTTAGGTTTTCCAAAAGAAGAAGAAAAAGAGGACAAAGGAAAAATGTCAAGGAGGGAGTCAGAATCATGAGGAAAGATGAAAAACAAAGTGTGTCTGTTCTGAAAATGTCCTGGGCTATGCCAATTTAAATAACATAAGAAAACTTTTTTGTAAGGCAGTAATACGAGTCTGATCACCAATGTAAAATATCAGAAAATGATAGAATACCTGGGCAAAATGACCATGAAGGAATTAATAAGTAGTGAAGCCAATACATAAGAGAACAACCTAAACCCTACTGATGTGCTTCTTTGAGGTCTACTTGTTTGGAAGTGACTAAGTGCTGGTTATAGTTAAGTGCTCAATTAATGACTAATAAATGATCGATTTTTGAAACAGGAATTTAACATCACTCACTCCTGATGCTTGGAAATCTACATGATGCTTCCGAAGTATTTTGGAATCTACAGGGAGTACCTACCATTATATAGGGGTGTGGGGTGACGGGTGAAGAAGAAAGACAAGAAATATGTTCCACTTTAACCAGGTCTGAGCAATTAATGTCAGAATCAGAATCTCTATAGCTTGTGGGATGGGTTGGAACAGCCATGGCCTGGCTGAAAGTTAAGGTTAAAACTGGCGTTTTAGATTCTAAGGGCCTGCATAGCAAAAGGAGGTCGCTACAAGGTGATTTAGAATATGAGTGGACCATTAAGTACTATGAGTATAAATGTGGGAATTGGTAGTCTAGGTATAGTGTAGGAGCAAGATCCCTCATTCCTGAAGGATAGAATTGAGAGCCTCCGGTACAAGAAGGGGGAAACCAGTAAGTGGTGATTGTATGAAACACCTAGACTGGAACTGGATGTGAAGAAGAGGCAGAGTCATCACACAGTGGAGAGCATGATCCCTAAACGAAGAGCCTTGAGAGCCGGGAACTTGGGGGCAGAAGAACAGGGAAAAATAAATGCTTAGAAATGTAAGCAAGAAGAGACTGGGATGTGAGGTCCCGGAGGAGTCTGGGTGTTAGGCTCGGGGAGTCCATGCTCAGAGCTGCCTGAAAGTCAGAGGCAGGAACATCTTCCATATTCCTCTCTGGACTGGACTGGAGTGGCCACTAATGAAAGCTTGCCCACACCACCTGTTCTAATCACTTTGTCTGTTTTGTATCTGCGGGTGTTTAGTGCCTCTTCCAAAGGGACTCCTTTATGCTGAGCATTAGGATATGATATAAAGGTCTTCCCCTTGTGTCTCCTCCTGTAGGTCTGTACATATGGCTGTGGGTCCCTTTGGAGAACTGGGGAAATCATTATAGTGTAAACTTGCTATGGCAAAGCAGTATTCTTCCCTCCGGAGACTCAGCTACTTCTCTAGGTGTGGGTTCCAGGACTGAACACAGCTCTGGTCCCAAAACAACGGGGTTTGGTATCATGACTTTTCACCGGGCAACCTCTCTCAGATTCCTGCTCACTCATTCTTGCTTCACTTGACGCATGCGTGCATGTGTGCATGTGTCAGCCACCCATCTATTTTACCTCTAGGGAATTTTCATTTGACTGATCATCTCCCTAACACAGTGTTGGTGCGCTTGGCTACCACATCGACCTTGGTGTCTATGCACCACCTCTCACCAAGGATGAGTTCTCACTATCTTCTAGGAGATAGTTATCCCATCCCCAGCCTCCTCCTAAGCACCTCCTTTTTTAGACTATTTCTAATGTCAACTGCCCCAGGTTGAGTTTTCTGGGAGGCAGACACTGACGAGGAGATGATCAGAAAGGAACTCATGAAAGGGAAATTGTAGGACGCAGTCCTGGACAGGGAGAAGAAGCATGAGCCCCACGCACAGACTGGACAGCCTTTGCAAGTTCAACAAGGAGCACCAGAGTGAACATGGCAGGGTCCTAGCACCGCTGCTCAGGCATTGGCGTGGGATACCTGGATCCTGGCAAATGTTTACCAATGGCTGTCCAGTGGATGGGGAAATTCTGATTTGTAGTGTTTGCTAATCTCTGTAGTATAAATAATTGCGCCATGGCTGATTTCAAGCTACCCACATGATGTCACTGAGCATAGTGCTGGGAAAAGGGGGGGGGGCGGTTCATAATTGTCTCTGTGGCTCATTCGTATGAACCCACACATCACTGGCTGAGGACCACCCTGGGAAGATGGTGACCCTCACTTCAAACCTAGGGTTTGCTCTGAGGGAGTCTACAGGTGGAGACCATCAGCTAACAACCTTCCTTGAGGCTGGACAGCAGTCCTCTCCTTCAAGGAGTATCTGAGCAGCCCCTCTCTGCCCCCCACACCAGGGAAGGCATAGACCCTAACCGAGGCCCTAATAGAATCACCTCTCAAAATGGGAGGAATGGGTTTCCTTTTTGCACAATCATGAGGAAAGAAGAAATGAGGGAGGAAAACTAAATGCAGTTCATAATGCATGAGCAAGAGCTCTTCTGTCTTGGTGTTATGAATCAATCTGTCATCATAAAAAGCAATAAGGAATTCTCATTTCAATTGACAATACTGTCTTCTTCCTATCCTTCTATGTGGGGTGTGATTGTACACTGCGGGCAAACGATTGTTTTACTTCATGCTGCTACTCTGAGAGTGAAGAGAAAGGAAGAGGGCCATCGAGGCAGGAATGAGAATTTCTTACTAGAAATGTCATATCATGTTTTGCTTGTTTCTCAAAGCAATACCGTAGATGTACATCTTAAACACTCCATTTTACAAATAAGGGAAGTGAGGCTTGAGAACATGAAGTTCCTCATCCTATAAAATTTGATTCTGTTTTCTTCTTCAGAAGGCTGAACCTGAAATTTCCTATCTCTGCACGATCACGTAACACCTACTTATTTCTAGTTCACCATTGGGCATATGACATTAAAATTATTTATGTTTTTCCACTCCCAGATAGATGGGGAGCCCCTTGTGGCAGTGACTATCTTCCCAGTGCCTAATATATCAGGGACATAGTAATGGCTCAAAAAGTATTTTTTCTCCAACTCTAGATCACAAGCTAAAAAAAAAAAAAATGACCAAGCTAACCTTTGAACCCAGAATTACATGCTACACTGCACTTTCAGCTACTGTGTTTTCTTCTAGGGGCACATGTATGCAGGGGTATGTGCATATACACACACATGTACACTTGGATCTTTATGAAAAACAAAAATGACAGTTTCCAGATCTTTTGACAAAAGAGGGAACAAGTGATTTCACTTTCTTGATTGTGGCTTGTTGTTTTCCCCATCCCCAAACAGAAGCCTTGCCAATCAATGCCAAGGACTTTCGAGTCCGTATGTGGCTCGGGTCTGGGTGAAAGGGGCTGAGGCCCGAGGTGAGACTAGCATGTGGGTGGGCAAGCCATCCACCCATCTCTAAATTTGCCCCTTGGTCTTCACTCTCATACCTCTGCGCAGCCCATAAGCTCCCAGGCAGGCAAAGCTTAGGTAGCTTAATTATAGAGACTGTATCTTACTAGGGCCCCAGCTGAATCCATCAAACTAACTTCCCTTTAACCTGAGCCAGATTTGATTATAAAGTCTATTTATTGAGTGTTTTCCCCTTTGGCTGTGGGTGTTTTGATTGAGGTATATATACTTACCTGTTTGAAAAGTAGCTATGTTCTGACACACTTTATATTTTTTAAAGTAATATTGCATGTAACATAATTTTGGGGAAAAAACACACACTCAACACAAACAAACAAACAACACGAAAAAGGTCTTTGAATTTAGAATAATGGATACCTGCAAGGCAGCAAGTTACGTGAGAGATTTTGCTCAAGTAACTTATAACTATCAGTAGAAACCCCCAGGGATTTACGGCTGCTTTTGCAGAAGCTGTTTGCAGTGGAATAAACAGACAAGTGCTCTATATATCATTTTAAGTAAGACAAATAAAGCTCTGTTTCCACCTTACAACGATGTCATTGTCAGTTATATAAGAATAATTCTGTGTGACTTTTTATGAATTCTTCCCCTGTGCAGAAATACAATGGCCTAATTTTCCACTCCCTGTATTATAAATAAACGGCCTTCTTCAGCAGTCTTAGGTCCACCCAAACTATCTCATCCTGAGCAAAGAGTATCTTTCCTACCACCAAGGGCTCACCTGTGCAAAGAAAAAGCAGTTGCCCACACCTGGGCACCTGGAGTTCTCCCATCCTGTAACCTGCTCTTCTCTCCTCCTCTGCCAAGGGGAGCATCACATCCCTTGTTCCCGTCCCCAGGCAAACCACTGATCTGCTTTCCATCACGATCAACTAGTTTGCATTTTTAGAATTTCCCTAAGTGGAATCACAGTAGGTCCTCTTTCGTGGTCTATCTTCTGTCACTTCCCATAGTCATTTTGAGAACCATCCACGTTGTGCAGCACTCATTTCCTTTCATTCTGAGTAGTGTTGCACTGCGTATATCAGAGCGTGTTTATCCATTCATGTGTTGATGGGTGTTTGAATTATTCCCAGGTTTTAGCTATTATGAATAAAGCTGCTCCGATTATTTGTGTACAAGTCTTGTGTGGATATATGCTTTCATTTCTCTCAGGTAAATACCTAATAGTAGAATGGCTGGATCAGATGGTAGATGTATCTTTAACTTTTTAAAACATCCCAAAGTATTTCCTAAAGCAGCTGTACCATTTTACACTTCCATCAGCAGTATATAAAATTCCAGTACCCCTGTAACCTCACCAAACCCTGGTATGGTCAGTCTTTCTAATTGTAGCTGTTCTATTGGTGTGTAATGATTGCATGATTTCATTGTGGTTTTAATTTTCATTTTGCTAATTACTGATGATATTGGGCATTTTTTCATATGCTTCTTTGATATCTGGATTTTTTTTTTAAGATTTTATTTATTTGACAGAGAGAGATCACAAGTAGGCAGAGAGGCAGGCAGAGAGAGGGGGGGAAGCAGGCTCCCCGCTGAGCAGAGACCCGACGTGGGGCTCAATCCCAGGATCCTGGGATCATGACCAGAGCCGAAGGCAAAGGCTTTAACCCACTGAGCCACCAAGGTGTCCCTGTTTTCTTTAAAAAAAAAAAAAAAAAAAGATTTTATTTATTTATTTGAGGTAGAGAGAGCACAAGCTTTGGGGAGGGTCAGTGGGAGAAGCAGACTCCCTGCTGAGCAGGGAGCCTGATGCAAGACTCAATCCCAGGACCCCGAGATCATGAACTGAGCAGAAGGCAGACACTTAACGGACTGAGCCACCCAGCTACCCATACATTTTCTTTGGTGAAATGTCTGTTCTAACCTCTTCCTCATATTTTTATATGGGCTTTATATGGGGATTATATTTTTCCTTATTAGTGAGTTTCAAAAATTCGTTGTATATTCTGAGTACTAGTCCTTTGTCTTTATCAGATATGTGATTTGAAAATATTTTCTCCCAGTCTGTGGTTTATTTTCTAATCCCTTAAGAGGAATTTTTAATTTCAATGAAGTATGATTTATCCAGTGTTTTTCTTTTATCCGTCATGTTTTAGGTGTCATATCTAAGACACCTTGGCTTAGCACAAGGTCACAAAGATTTTCCTCCTATATTTTCTTCTAGAAATTTTATAATTGTAGATTTTATTGTTAGACCTATGATCTGTTTTGAAATGGTTTTTGCATATGATGCAAAATGAAGTGTTTTGTTTTGTTTTGTTTTTGTTTTTGTTTTGCCTATGACTATCCAGTTGTCTCAGCCAGTTACTGAAGACCATCCCTTCTCCATTGAATTTTCTTTGCATTTTTGTTGGAAATCAGTTATCTATGTATGGATGGATCTATTACTGAACTCTATTCCATCCCATTGAGATATCTTCATATCAGTACCAAACTGTCTCAACTACCAAAGCTTTCTAGTAAGTCTTACAAGTAGGCAGCGTTAGTCTTCCAGCTAAATTATCTTCAAAATTGTTGAATCTATCCTGGGGCCTTTAAATGTCCAGAATTTAAGATAGATTCTATACATTCAAGTTTGCAATTTCTATGAAAACTCTGTTGGGATTCTGATTGGGATTGCACTGAACACATCAAGCAATTTGAGATAAACTGACATCTCAAAAATATGGGGCTGTCCAATCTGGGCATAAGATCTCTCTTATTTAGGCCTCTATATATATCTCTTATATAAGGCCTTATATAAATATACATATATATAAGATATATCTATATAAATATACATATATATAAGATATATCTATATATAAATATACATATAT